>NW_024581906.1:0-224873 GCF_017639235.1 Corvus kubaryi | reverse complement strand
CTGCGGCCGCAGTGAGAGCCGGACGGACCGACGGCTACTCGCGCCCGCAGCGAGCCCGCGCGCGGCGGCGCGGAACTGGGTGGGGGTGCCCGGGAGCGCCCCGACGGCGCGTCCGCCCCGCGCCGGGCAGCAGCGGGCCTGCCGAACGGGGGGCCGGGGAGAGCCCCGCACCGGGCCTGCCGAACGGGGGGTGTCGGGAAGAGCCCCGACGGCGCGGCGCCCCGCACCGCGCAGCGGCGGGCGGCTCTGCCGACAGAAGGAACCGACACCCCGTGGCACCTAGCCGTCCCCGCCGCCGCATTCTCTGAGGACGCTCCGTCGCGCCCGCCTGGGGAAACATGCTTTTCCATATAGCCGCCGCTGGCCAAACCTCGGAGGCTCCGGTAATTGCCCGCCGTGGCCTCCCCGCGCCGGGCGCGAGTAGCCGTCGGTCCGTCCGGCTCTCACTGCGGCCGCAGCGAGCCTGCCCGAGCTGTCGGTGCGGAGCGCTGCCCGCCCGAAGCGGTGCGGGCGGCGGTGCAGGGAGCGCGGCGCCGCTGTGCGGGGGTTCGGCTGCGGAGCCGCCGAGGCAATGCCCTCGGTTTTAGAGCGATTAATGCCGGGGACACACGGGAAGCCCACGCAGGACCCCGTAGGTGAGAAGCGGTGGCGTTTGCAGCCGGGACAGCACATTGCCCCCAGAGCTGCCACGTTTTCGGCAGGGTCCCGATCCCCCGCGAGCGAGTCCTTTTGTTGGGCCAACAATAGCTGGCCAAAGGTGGTGGAGAGGGAAATAGCTCCGTGCACGCATCTTAACTTCCCTTCCGCGCTGCCTCCCCTCCCGCCACCGCCGCCTGCCTGGAGAGGAGAAGTGGAGGTTTGCCCGTGTGAATAGGCGTGTGGAGAACAAAGTGATGGGCACAGTATGAGGTAGATATGTTTTTTCAAAAGTGAATAACTCGCAAGCGAAGGAGGGAGCGAGGGAGCCCAGCAGCTCAAAGCGGAGCGGCAGTGACATGGAATGAGCAGCCTCACAAGTTTAGGAAGCTGGCTGGGCACGCTTGGTGCAAGCGGCAGGCTCCTGGGGCCCACCTTCCACAAACAACTGGATGGTATTGAGGAAACGCGATGCTAATGGTTTGCTTCCTTTAAAAACAAACTGAGGGAAACTTCCACTGTTTTTTTCCCCGACAATTATGCTTCAAAGACAAAAGCTGCTGGATTCCCCCAAAACAAGTTGTCAATTTCTCGCCAAAATGAAAGTGTTTACTCAGTAAGAAAGGTGGCAAGGAGAAGAAGTTAATACCTTGTTTCTGTATAGTATTCATAAAGTTGCCAGACCATCTATTTGTATCTGGTAACAACTTTTATACCCTGCTATTGTTTAACACCCCCCCCCGCCCCCCCTTCAATAAACGCTTCCATCATGAACAGGAGGAAAAGCCCTCTGCACTGTGCTGCATGGTGCTGTTTGCCGGCTAAACTCTCAGCCCCCGGCTTCTCTTTCAGTATGCAGGCACCACGTGCTCTCTCCCTGTGTCCCCGTGGCACAGGTGTGCTTTGCCAGCAGCCCTGCTGTGCTCTCATCCCCAGGGTTAAGCCTCCGTGTTCCCCGTTTGGGCACCGGGTGCCACAGCTGTGAGCTGTTCCTTGCGAGGACCCCGGGCCAAAGCTTGGAAATGAGCATGAGCTTTGCTAAGCAGCAGCCACTGACACGCTTTTCCAGAAGCCTAGCAAGCTCCCAGCATGGGGAGAGCCAGGCTGGTGCAGTGTTGAAGTCTTAAACACCTCCCTCCAGGCTGGTGGCCTGTGTGGCTGTTGGGCCTCCTTGACAGCAGGCGCAATCCTCTGTCCCACAAACCACCCACTGGACTCTGGGCACAGAGGGGAGCAGCATCCCATTAGCCTCACATGTGGATGCAAGGTGGCTGATGCCCAGGCCTCTGGATAGCCCAGGGCTGCTGTCTGGTGCTGGGGACTTCCCTTAGCAGTACCTCAGTAACTGTATGGAGCACTGGCGAGATCAGCCTAACACCTCAGCGTGCTCCTTGGACGGGAAAACTTCCCGGCTGGGAAACACTAACAGCTGCTTATTTTTCAAGCGCGTGTTTTGTGAGCGCATGCATGCTTTGAAACTGGAGGCATCTGAGACTCACTCCACAGTTTGCCTTTGAAAGGACACACACAGAAAGGCATTTTCCCCACCAACACCACCGCTCAGAGGAGGAAAAATGTTTCACTGAAATCCAGTACTCTCTGTATGCCTGTAGCTGCTGTGTGTGCACACACACTCAAAGTCAAAGGCAAAGGGTGGTTTATGTCAGCACTGGGTTTAGCTCTGCTCTCCCAGAATAAGATAAATGTAAGTGATGAAGAACTCCTGGGGCTGGCTGAACTCATTTTGTATTCAACACTGCCCGGCCCTTTTCACTTTCCCTTCTCCCTCTCTTTGTATGTTCAAGCCTACTTGAGTTTCTTTTTTTCTTTTGTAGAAGTTGGTTCTTTTGAAGCGGTTCGAGGCACGCCCTGCAGCAAAGGGGACTTCACAGGAGTCGGAAACACAGGCACACCGGTCTGAAACACTTACTGTACAATAGCAGGAATGTAGGAAGCCTTGAAAATGAATCTGCTCTAAGCAAGTGTCAAAGCTTTCAGAGGAAAACAAACTGAACTTACCCCCGTATCTTTATGCATATTTCCCCCCATCCTCCTTTCCTCCCCCCTCAGCCTGGTTAAGGGCCAAGGCAGCAACTCAGGGTCAGGCACATATTAGTGTTACAGAAAATGTGCTACAAAAGGGGGGAGAGCAAAAAGCCTCCTCTATCATTACAGCCAGAGACATTTTGAAAGCACACAAAGCACATGGGTCAGTCCTCAAGTTTAACTGTACTCAACAGTCTAACTCTGCATTCAATCCCATTTCAAGATCAGATGGCTTCTCTGCCACTGGTCAGAAAGTATTTTATTCCTTCTCTTCCCCTTCCCCACTTTTCCCACATCTTCTCCCATTTCCTCCTTTTCTTTTGAAAAGTGCATGGGGGGGGAACACATAGCCCTCTTTGTACCTCCCCCAGTCTTCAGGCAGTAAAACCCACAAGTGGATAGAGACCAAGGTGTGAGTCTTGCTCACTGAGATCAGGTAATCCTCAGTGAATCTCAACTGCAACCTGCCCAGGCCTCCTGCAGGAGGAGGGAAGGTGGATTTCTGCCCTCCCGGTGGCTGACCTGCACCCTGGAATGGCAAACCCCATCTAGAAGCTACTACAGTGAGCAACAACACACACAAAAAGACAATGTACAGCTGAATTATTTTCAGTCTCTGCATCTTCAGACTATTCACCCAAATAAAGTGCTCATACTTACATTATTCAGAGCAAGATTGCTTAAAGCAGAAGAGGGTCCAGCAGCAAATGTTTCTTAGGCTCCTCCTATGACCAGTGTCTGATGCTTTACTGTCAAATGTGTTTTAAATACACATTAGAAGGGATGACTGCAGGGAATACAAAAGCCCTGCATTTGGAAATGTGGGAAATCACATTTCTGAAACCTGCCCCTTTCCACTCAGGACAACCAGGACCATGCTGCTGCTGAAGCAGATGTGCCCTCATTTCTGCAGAGCAATCTTCCTGGGCAGATTTTTACACTTACCCAATGTCATTTGTTTCAGCTCTTGGAGGGTTTGTAAAACTAATTCCCATTTCTTGGTGACATTTACCTCCATAAAGATCTATGCTCTGGGGCTAACCCTGTGGACACTTGCAACTGTATACAGTTAATTCCAGTGCAAGTACCTCCACTGCCTCCAAGAGAAATGCAAAGCATTGGTATAATAATACTTGCCTACCTCCTGGGGCCATTGTAAGGCATAATGAATTCAGCTTGGTGATATAGTTGGAAATCTTTTCTATGGAATTTGTACCTACATACATTTTGCCCATTTATTTAAACGGCTACAGATGTTACTGAGACATTAATTCATATTTTAAAAATAAAAAGCTTCATATTCAAGGAAACATCACTCATAATAATTTTCCCTCAGTCATTTAGTTTTAAACACTTTTTTGTTTTACATTCAGCTTGGCAAGGAGGTTGCACTAAAATTGCTAAATGCCTTCAGTCCCACCAAAGTCTTGGACAGCTGAGGCACTTCTCAGCTGTGGGACACTTTGAACAATGATGTTATTCCAGGTGCAGCTTGTTCATCCTTTGCAGCCCGAACAATTCTGCAGGGCCTGTGCATGCTCACAGGCACCACCCACAGGTCCGTCGTTTTAATTACTCCTGAAATGAGCAGTAAGAGAACACTAATGACCATCTCTGCTATGTGAACAAGTGTTTTCTAACATGCTTTCATTAGGCTGCTAGTTGATATGTTTTACTAATATAAATCACTTAAGCAAGAAAATTACCACCGTGATCAACAGTTTTACAGCATATGATTGATACTTCATTTAGTTTAAGATCAGAGAATTAACATCAATCCATCCACAGAAACAATATATTTCCTTCAAATCACATCTGGTCACCTCCTCTTGCTCTCAAGTTCTCTTGCACAAGAGCCCAGGAAGTGTAAGTACTCCAACTTTGCTGGGACTAGATTTATTATTTTTAACTGATCACCTCAGCATTCCCTTTTTCACTGTCACTTTAGCCACTGCACAAAGTACAGTTACAAAGGTTTGCTCTGGGAAAACATTCTAGTCATAGGCTTGGTGTATAAATGAAAAATATAGCTTGCAGGCTCTCTGTGGCATAGTAGTAACACAACTATTTTTTCTCTCACTTGTGAGAGAAAAAATAACAGTTGACATGTAAGCAAGAGAAAAAAAGAAAAAAAGAAAAAAAATCAACATTTGAAACAATCTGCCTTGCCTCTCAACAGCAGCATTACTTGAGCAGTAACCTGTGAGTGTAGGGGGCTGCTTCAGTTGTACTGGGCCTTCAGCCTGCTGTTCTCACATCCATCACCCACAAAGCTCTGGGCAATCAGGCAGCCCGGTCCCCGAAGGAGGTTTCTTAGCTGTGGAAAAGCCAGCCTGGAATCTGAACCTTTGCAGGTCTCCTGAGGAGGGAACGTCTCTAAAATGTAAAGAGTAAATATTTACAGTCACAGAAGCCAAAACAATGTGGAGAACAGTGGTTCCTCTAAGGGGAGAAAATCAAGTGAATGGACCCAGTCTGGTGCTGATCAGCAGTTCACATCAATCCCTGAGAGCAAAGTATTTCCCCAAGAAACCCTTGTCAGCCAAGAAAAAGTAGTACCTTGCCATTCATTGGAAATCCTCTCATTTAATCCCTGACAGCAAAGAACACAGGGCTTCTAGGAACAATCCATTTCCAACACAACACAGCACAAACAGAGCTTTCAGGAACTACCCCTGTGAAAGGCTGTGAAAAGAAACCTTTCTGAAGACATCTTCAGCTGGTTCACTACCTTGTAAATTAGGATGTCTTAAGAATTTCTACCTGTTAAAGAAGTAGAACCATTTTTATTTCATTCCCGTCATGGGGTTAAGAGAGAAAGAAATACACAAAAATTAAGCATTAAAGAGGATTAAGCTTTAGGGACACCTCAAAATTCTGAGCCATGCAAAGAAAATGAGAAAACTCTTCCCAGTCTATTAGACATCAGACAGCTTCAGCAGAGCGTTGTTTGCAGTGCCTGTGACAGTATCCTCATTGGTTTTGTTCAAGCAGCAATGCTCAGCTGCAGTCCTGTAGCTCTTGGGAAGCAGCTCTCCTGTGGCAGTAGGCTTGCAAAACCCTGACTGCATCAAGACCTCTGGTAGACCCCTGAGTTGCAGAGCGGATTGGTCTGGAGAGGGAGAGAGACTTGTAATTATTTCTATTCTTCAGGCATGCAGGATGATTTGACCTCCATAAAAGTTTTAGAAATTCCCAAAGGGTGAAACCTAGTGTTCATCTGCAATGAGCAAAAGCTCTGCTGAGGCAGAAGTTTAGGCTAGACACAGCTGATGGCCTGCTGAGGCCAGGCGCTTGAGAGCTTTCATCAGGAACCCACAGTCTGCAGAGGCCCGAGTGTATGGCCCTCATGTGACAGGGGCCACAGATGAGCTCAGTGAGAGCCCAAGTGGCTCAGCTTTGGAGGGAGCTATGGCAGGAGGAACCAGCATCTCCCCCTGCCAGGTTCATGCGGCAGAAAACCCCACCTCTTGCTTCAGCACAGGTGTTGCATCCAGGCTAGGAAGAGTTCTCTCTGCCATAGGCCTCTGTGCCTTCACACCCCTGCGAGAGCACGAGGTAACGTCCATGGGAAGGCAGCACACAGGCAATGTCCAGCCGAAGCTGCTGAACAAAACCCTGGTGTCCCCGCGGGTCCTTGAGTGCCCTGCACAGCCGCCTGGGATGGACACGAGGGCATTTCTCTCCTACCTCTCCCAGCGAGTCGGGTCCCCCCAGCTCGGGGCTCCTGCTCTGCTGGTGTTCGGTGAACACCGCTAGCCAGCCGGGCTGGCCGAGCCCACACCACGCCACTGAAGGTGCCCCCAAAAGCCTCGCCCTGGTGACACGGCGGCGAGGCCACCACCCGGTCCCCTCGGGTGGGGTGTGCGCCCCGGTGCTGCCCCGCTGCCGGCAGCAGGTTGAATATTGTAGGTGTGGGCGATTAAAGTGTCGCCGGCACAATGGCGGTCTGTGTCCCATTCGCCACGCCCGGGCTCCTCTTTGGAAAGCGCACACAAGAGGTGACACGGCGCTGGCCCCCGCCATTATCCCGGCAGCATAGCGGCGCGGCCCGCCCCGTTTCCCGGGAAATGGCGCTCCCCCGGCCGCCGCGTGACCACCGCGGCCGCGCACGGCTCCGCGCTCCCCCCTCCGCTGCCCCGGAACGGCGGCCCCGGCGGAGGGGGGATGGCGAGCGCTTGGCGGGGGGGAGCCGCAAGGCTACTGCCGGCGCCCCCGGGGCACTTTTCGGGGACAAGAGCCCCCCGCCTCGGGCCGCCCCCGGGCGCCCTCCCCGTCGAGGCACCGGCAGCACGGAGCGCGGCCCGGGCAGGGCCGTGAGGGAGCCGGAGGCGGTGCCGCAGCGCCACCACCCGGGCGGCGCCGGGCAGGGCCGGGCCGGGCCCGCCGCTAAACCCGCCCGGTACCGCCGCTCCTTCATCGCGGCCCTTCGGCTCTGCTAACCCGTGACAACAGTGCTCTTCTCCCCCCAGCTTCCCTTTCCTTTCCCTTTCCTTTCCCTTTCCTTTCTTTTGCAAGTGCCCACCATTAACTCAGGAAGAAGCCTGTGGCAATGGATGGAGTTCTGCATGCAAATGCACCACACCTGCCAGTTTCTCACATGGCTTCACCCCTTGAAATAGAAACTCATGTCTCTGCTCCAAGTTTACTTCTATTTATGCGCTGCAGCAAATTACTGTGTACCGTGGATAATAACCCTCTGTCTGTAATGCCAATCCACTGGGTGTAAGTTTTGGAAAGAAACGCTGCTTCTATCTGTCAATACTTATGGAATAAATGCTGAGGAATATTTATGGATATGTTTTCCCTTTTCAAACAACTCATATAAGACACAGCAGACTTAATATACACATGGATAGACCTACATCTGTCAGACGATGTAGAAAGCCTTAAAAAGTAAAGACCACAGTGATATTTACTGAAGGCAAAAATGTGTCTTTCAAAAGTCAGTTTTCCAGGTGTATCCCCTCTACTTCTACATATCTTTTATCTTGATGTAAGGAAAACAAAGTTCCCTGTGTCCCATATCAGCTCTACTTTCTGTATTGTATAGATAGGCTGACAGGATAACTTTTGAAGCATATAAAGGGGTTCACGGAATTCTGTTTTGTTGGTGGGCAGGAGGTAAGAAAACTTCATCTGCAGTCTCCTAAACCTGGGGAGACATAAAACCAACCCAAGCAACAGCAGATATGATTCAGAAAGGTGGGTAAAAGAGCAAGACAAACCATTCCAGGGTTGCCTGAGCACTATTTCATAGAGTAGCACACTTTCCTGTTACACTGCATCAATTTCTTGCTGTGTTAGCCGTCATGCCGCAGAGACTATTCCTTAAAAATGTGTCAGATAGAAGGAGTAGCAAGTAACCACATTATTAGCTTTGTTCACAGTATTTGCTTTCTTTCTCCTGTTCCCCCGTGTGTAAGCAAAAGAATTAATTAGTAACAACATGGGTCAGCTGTGATTACTCTTAATGTGGTCCCCAGTGAATATTCATATCCAGGGAATATTCAAAACCAAACAAGACCTCCCCACTGTGTGTGTGAAGAAGCATGTCCCTGGCCAGTGGGGGAGGAAGGCAAACTTACCAGCAGTGGCAGGGCTACAATACACTCACAGAGCTGCCTGCTCCTCCTTCTTTTTTCTCCTGGCATTTGACAGGGACATGATCTAGACTGGCAGAGTGCAGCAAATGTAGCACAAACAACCCACAAAAAAGCGTTTTTTTCTTAATTTTTCCAACTGTGCTTTTCAATTTCTAGCAGTTGTATAATATTTACCACCTTCACACTCCCAGGAAAAATGCTTGCACAAGGATCTTCTGGCTGCTTCTGACTGTGCTGAGTGGGAAAAGAGGGTCTCTCCGCAATCAAGGGGATTAAGTGACACCTGTGAGTCTTTCTTCGAGTGGCAACAAAAATTAGATTCATGTGGAGCATTTTCCTATACGTAGAAGGAGGGTATGATGTTTCCATCCCAGTTGTGGGGAACTGGGATACTGCACCCTGTGTAGCAAAGCTGCTGCTGCAGCCCCACAAGGAGGGAAAAGTCAGGCAAAGCTCAGCTGACCTACTGGGCAACCAGGTATGAACCCTCAAATTATGTGTGTGTGTGTGTGTGTCTTGTGAGATCTTTGCTGTGAAATAAATCCCTGTTTCCTTTCTCCTCCCATTCTCCATAGCCTACCAGGGCCCTGGTGCTGGGGTCCCAACGGATGTGGAGGTGGCACACGAACAGCTGAAGCAGGGAGAGCAGTGGCAGAGAGCCCAGCACTGAGCACTCACCTGGGGGGCTGTAACACGAGGCACCTGTGGGACTGTGAAAGCAAACCTGCCTGCTACACCTTGGCAGAGGCTGTACCTGAGCTCTGTGGTGGGCTGACCCTGGCTGGATGCCAGGTGCCCACCGAAGCTGCTCCATCACTCCGCTTCCACAGCTGGACAGGGGAGAGCAAACATAATGAAAGGCTCAGGGGTTGGGATAAGGACAGGGAAAATCACTCACCCATTACCATTGTTGGCAAAACAGACTTGACTCAGGGGAAGATAAATATGATTTATTACCAATTAGATTAAACTAGGGTAATGAGAAATAAGCCCAGATCTTAAAATGCTTTCCCTCCTCCCCTCCTTTATTCCTGGGCTTAACTTTACTCCTGATTTTCTCTACCTTCCTGCCCCTCAGTACCCCAGAGGGACCAGGAGTAGGGGCTGGGGGCAGCTCATCACACATTTTTTCTGCTACTCCTTCCTCCTCAGGGGAGGGCTCCTCACACTCTTCCCATACTTCAGTGTAGGGTCCCTCCCACAAGGGACAGTTCTTCATGAACTGGTCCCGCATGTGTCCCTTCCACTGTGTGCAGTCCCCCAGGAACAGACTGCTCCTGTGTGTGTGCCCCACAGTGTCACAAATCCTGCCAGCAAACCTGCTCCAGCATGGGCTCTTCTCTCCATGGCTCCTCTCTCCTGGCAGAACCTGCCAGGAGTCTGCTCCAGCATGGGCTCTTCTCTCCATGGCTCCTCTCTCCTGGCAGAACCTGCCAGGAGTCTGCTCCAGCATGTGCTTCCGACAGTATTCCTTTGGACATGCACCTGCTCTGCTGTGCTGTCCTCCACGGGCTGCAGGTGCATCTCTGCTCTGCCTTGGACCTCCACGGGCTGCAGGGGAATCTGTACTCTGGTGCCTGGAGCACCTCCTGCCCCTCCTTCTGCACTGTCTGGGGCTCTGCAGGGCTGTTTCTCTCATGTATTCTCACCCTCTCTCCCAGTGGCAATTCCTCCTGGGCAGTAACGTTCCCCCATTATTAATTCTGTTTTCCCTGAGGCACTAACATCATCTAGTTGTCTTGTAGAGCTGGCTGGGGTCTCTCAGACATGGAGGAAACTTCTGGCAGCTTCTCACAGAAGCCATCCTTGTAGCCCCTCCACTGCCAAAATCTGGCCACACAAACCCCAAACAGCTCTCATTTACTTTACTGCCACATCAGCTGCTGCAGGGGCCAGGAGAGCAACCTAGGAAAGCACCTGCAGCTGGGTGGTTACTTCAGGAGCTGGATGATTGTCTCATGTACCCCCCAAACCTTTTATTAATTAATGGGTTCGCCTTTTAATTCTTTATTTTCATTTGCAGGGTCAGTCTTATAACTGATTATATCTGGATTTGCAAATAAAGTTCTTGTTAACTTTTGTTTTGGGACTGTGAAGTGATCCCTTATCCCATCTTGTGTTGGTGCGTCACCCCCTTAGAACAAAGAATGGGACACAAGCATTTACTTTTTTTTAAGAAAGGGGAAAAATTATATTGCACTGAAAGAAATATTGGCCTTATTAGTGCTGGTACGAATAATTAGCTACAGAAGCACCGAGCTGTGATGTCATGGTGGAGGGGTGTTGTGTGCTTGCTGGGCTTCAGGTGGCTTTCTTTTTCCACTGGCATGGCAGTTACTGATCCCAGAAAGATTTGTTTTTTCCCCTTACAGCAGTGAACTGGTTCTGAGATGCTGAATTCTTCCTTCTGCCTCAAGTTTCCTGTGTGACCTGGAGTACAGTAGTCAATGACTTGACAGTTCAGTTTTCCAGCTGTAATGATTTTTTTTTTCTTCTGACATATCTTGCAGAAATAGAGATTCTGTAGTACACACAAAATATCACACCACTGTGATGAATGGGACGGGGGGGGACCACAGATTTTGTATGTCTCGACAGGTAGTAAATTTATTTTTATAACTACACCTCCTGCAAAGTATTTTCTTTCTAAATTATGTTCTTGGTTCCTGCAATTTTGGGGCATTGGTACAATTTTTATGTTTAGGATTTTGTTGAGCTATGAATCACTTCCCCTGCTCTGACCTTCTTTTGGAGGCCTCTATTTCTGACCTCATGAATAATGCCTTGGGTGAGACATGACAAGCTGATAGATTGTGATGGTGTCTTCACAGTTGCCCACTGCTGTTGATGTGACACGTGGATACATGTTCATGTCCCAGTGTTTATCAAAAATTTTGTCTGTGACTCAGATAAAGGGGGAGATACTTGGTTTTGACATTTATTTCAAAACAGCTCTGCAGAGTGAAGAGGAAGCATTAATTAGTACCGAGAGAAAAATGGTTAAAGCAGGGCTGTGTTGGTGTGATGCCTTTGCTGTTTTGGAGACTTTTTTCGTTAGCTACAGCCACAAGCATGCACAAAGGAAGCTCATTTACTTTTTGTGTCATCACTTTGTGCAGAGTTGAGAAATTAAACTTTTGGGGGGCATTAACCTCTAGCAAGCTGCACTGACCCAGTGAGTGTTGGCAGAAAGGCAGCTTTATGTTCTCATCACTTCATAGCATCCTATGTAAGTAGGAAAGAAAGAGAAAAAGATACTCTGAAAAATCTGATTTGTTTAGGGAAATGGTCCTAGCCCTTTTTTTTTGGTGAAGACAAGAGGGAAACAAAAGGGACTTTGGCACTGGTCGTGCTGCAGCTGTGTCACTCAGGGCTGCCATCATTCACTTGGTTGGCTCAGCAAAACTATTTATCTCCAGGTGTTTCACTGTTGGTCAATAGAAACATCTTACTAGGAGATTCTTCGAAATCAGATAAACATGTTTTCTTCCACTGCTCCCTTTTTGTTTGTAGCTGGTATCTCAAAAAGGTCATATAACTGCAGATACCATGCAAACAACTCATCTTTATAAACAGCTGGCTTGTATCTCCAGTGGAGCTACTGCAGCAGAAACACTTGACAGTCCTTAACACTATTACTTCCCTGGAATTTGTTGTAAAGAAAGGGAAGTGTCACATAGGGTTCACCATGATGTAGCCCATTATAGAGAGTACATATGTCATACCTGTAAAACTACCTGGCTCTAGAGAGGCGTGTCTGTGAGTGGGACAGGGACAAAGTGCCTCTGTTTAGGTGAATGATCCCCTGAATGCCTGCTAAGCTTAATAGAAAATTGTAAGAGGTCAGAAATATTAAGTGAATAAAATACACTGAATGTAAAAAGCCAGCAGACAAATTTTGGATGCTGCAAGTTAAATTGTCATGGCTGATGTTATTGCAGTACATTCTGCACAGCTTGCTAATGACAAGGTTATTAAGTTTAAAATGTTATTGAAACTTAAAAATTGAGAAAGCCATCATGTATGAAATATGGGCTACCTCCTCTCACACTAAAAGTTTTGTTTTAGGCAGTGTATGTCCAGTATCAGGGAAAATTAACCTCCGTGCAAATAAAGATGGCAAAGTGTGATTCTATAAAAATAAAGGCCGTGCTCCAAGAATATTCCTACATTATATTAAAACAGATGAAAGTGGGATGCAGTATTTCTAAAAATCATGTCCCATACATGTCAGTGCTAAGGAATTCTAAACTCATCCTCCAAAATGCTGCTCGTAAATGCTCTCTGAAATCTAAGCCTTAGATTTCTAAGCCATTGATAAACATGGTAAACACTGGTGTTTTCCAAAGATGCTGTTCACTGAGCTGAGTCAGAGCAGCTTGAGGAGCTCATGCCATCTCCATGGGCTAAAACCCTCCAGTAGCAGTGCAGCAAAACCATGAGTACATTACCTTGTCATAGGCTGAAAATCCCCCTGCACTCAGCAATTGAACAGGAGGAAACGCAAGTTTAGAAAACAATTTTATTAGACAAATTATTTAGACAAATTATACACAGAAAGCTCTGCCACTTGTAACTGAGGCCTCCAAAAAGTGTTTTGTGTATCTGTATAATAGGCAACACATCAAAATAGGCCTATTTTAAATATCGTACATGGTTAACAGGTTTTTTAATAGCTAAAATCACTGCAACATCTGGTATGTCCCTATGTAGCTTGTTGGAAAGAAATTTTCTTTTTTTTTTTTTCTTTTTTCTTTTTTTTTCTTTTACTCAGAAGTGTGGATGAGTTCATGAATGTTACAAGGGGGAAGCAAGTTGTGCATGCTTTTAGACACTTGCTGCCCTGGAAACAAAATGGCCTTTTGCACGATAAGAATTCGTTCTGCCTTACACAGTAGACAATATTTGAAGATTTAGTACAAAAAACAGTGACAGTACAAGATGCTCCCCCAGAACAGAATTAGCATCAAAATAGAATAGATCTGAAGAATATACCTTTTATTTTATCCTAAAGCAAATCACATATGCTGATTCCTATTAATCTTAGCCAAAGAATGAGTTAGATTAAAGTAAGTGTATGGCATTAAAAAGAAAACCAAACCAAAAAACTCACAGGATAAACTGCTTGCTTTCTACTTAACCGCATTTTTAGTTTAAGGATTACAAATTGAAAGCTCTTCCTATGTTTCTAACAGGTAACGGTGTTACTTGAAAAAGCTGGTGCCAAAGTGGGCACTGGTTTTGCTCTCACTGCTGTTCTTTATCTTGCTCTATACAGTTGGCACTAATGTAAAAAATACATAGCTCCTCTAAATCTAATTTAACATAGAAAGGATTAAACTGAGTGCCTGTTCATATTTTTTCCCCTTAGACCAATACGTGATTATAATTAAGGCCACATCTGTGTGTCTTGAGGGCTTTTTTATTTTCTCTGTTAACGCCATTATTTTATTGATCAACTGTACTGACTTGGAAAAGGATTTATTGACCTTTAATCCATGTTTAACTGCTCTAGAGCTATATTAGCTGTTCATGAACATGGTATACCTAAGAGACAGTTCCATTTGTCTAATTAATTAAAAGGAAAATTATCAAGATTAGCCTTATAGAATGCTCAAAAGCCAATGCAAAACCTAACCAAAGGAGTTACATCTAGGTACAAATGTTTAATTGCCCTGGATGCTCTAATAGAAAAGTATAAAATATGCTCTGTTGGCAAACGATGCAAGTCAGAATAACATTAAAGCAACCTGTCTTTTCTAAATGAAAAGACACCCTGCACTGTACATCTCTCCTGTATACAACACATTTTTACTAAAGCTTTATTAAATGAATTGCAATAGCAACGGCTGTCATTTTATAGCTATATATACATGTATATATATATACACATACCTGTGCGTATATATGTATATATATATATGTATGAGATACTAATTTATTTAACACAACAGAGGCTTCTGCCATATGATACAGTTTACTGTACATAAGAAAAACTTTTAACACTGTACAATCACATAAAGGTCATATGCACTGTTGCAGTGCAAAAGTAGATTTAACTGTAGTCTTTACTGGCATAGTAATGGCTTTTTGTAATCCTACAAAATTGCATTCTTATATTATGGGGCCTGAATGATCTTTGAACTTCATTTGTTTTCCTTTTTTTTTTTAATGTTTTTTGTCTTTTTGCCTTTTTTTTTTTAATTTTCCATTTCTTAAACTGCAGGGTTTGCCTTTGGTCCACAGTTAAAAGGACACACAGCAGTGGAGCGCTGACTGGATGCAGCAGAGTACATGAAAAATACTTAAGTTATTGCAATTATAGTAAAAAAAGGCGGTGGGGGAGGAGGAGCGAATGCCCTTCTGTAAAGTAATCCTCAGGGTTTTCCTATGCATGAATCACTGCTTGTTTCCTATATTTAAAGTATATGAAAAGCTTGAAGTAACCAAAACCTAACGTGGTGATAAACTGAAGAATAAGTGATTCAAGTAGTACAGAGAATAAGGAGAGGCAGAAGAGACTGGACTGAGAAAGCAGAGAAGAGGAGGAGGAAGAGTTGCTACTAATAATTCTGATTCTTAAATAAAATAAAGAAAAAACCCCAAAAACAACCCCTGAACAGAAAATAACCCCCAAACAAAAAAAAAAAAGAAAAAAACCCCAAACCTAAACCACAACCCTCAAAACCAAAAAATAAGGTAAAGAAGAAAGGTTACATCCATGTTAGTCCCACAATATTACAGCTGCTCCTTGCAAAGGGAGTCCTAAATAAGAAACAGTGAAGAAACTTGTTCTGATGCTCAGATGGAGGTGCCTCGGTCTGGATCACTACTGATATTCAGGCCCAGGGTAGGAGTTGGTTGGTAAGGGATGGATGACATTGTTTTGATGGGGCTTCTGAAAAAGCCCCCGTTGGGTGCCCTGTGCCTGAAAGGGCCAGTTCGGTGCTCGGGCACACTGCCGAAGGAGAATCCCGAGGCGGCTTTAGCAGACAGCGTGCGGCTCAGAGTCTGGATCTGCTCTGGTATGAAGGTGGTTGTGGTGATGTGAGTGTTCCTGAAGTCACTGATTTGCTCCAGTGCCTGACGTGTGGGTAAAGTGTCAATGTCCAGCGGGGTCAAGTCAATTGAGGAGGTGGAGAACTGTTTATGGGGACTGTCGTCGTCTGTGCAGAGGCTGTTCACGCGCCTGTGGAGGTGCTCCAGGTCGATCTCCTTGTCATCCTGGGGAATGAGAAAAACAAGAGGCACCACTCACCATTGCCATTTGTGCTGGGCTGAAGTTTCACAGGGTGATCAGCACTGCTCGGGGAGCACAAGGCACAATTAACTAGAGCTGGCTCTTGGCTGATGGTGTCCTGAATGTCACCAGCGAACTCCCCCACCGCCTGAAGCCAGGTGGGAGAAGCCAAACCGAGGCAGACCCTTACACCACAGCTACCTTCAAACCCTGGATCCAAACAACAAAACTCAAAGTGCCACTGGTAGATTTTCAGGAAAAGCCAAGCTCGGAGCTAGCTAGGTGGGTTAGACTAGCAACAGCTGAATAAAAGCAAACTGCATGATCTCAAATGCCTGGAATGATGCCAGTTCTTCAACTCCGCAAAGAGAACTAAATTTGGATGTCAACATGGGAGGCTCTGAGGGATCAGGTTGCCATCTTTGTCATCCTCTCAGGGTTTAAGGAAGGGCTAGAAACATCTCAGGTTCCTTTTTGCCTTTATAATGTAAATTGTAGCATAGAAAAGCTGAACATACAGAGAAAAAATCCCAAGCACTGGTGACTCATTGACATTGCACAAAAAGGAGTACACCAGGCAATTTTAAATTACAATGCCGACGGAGGGATTAATTATCTCCTTACCTACAAAGAAGCAATTCCATCTATTCTGATGGAATTATACTTTTGTGGGTGAGAAGAGAAGGCAGCCTGATGTATTTATTATAATATAGCATAGCTCCTCTTACCTCTGTCCCTTTTCCTTCTTAAATCTCTCTTCCCAGAGAACTCAATTAAACAGGTTTGTTTGTTATAATTGAGAATTTAAATGCACAGAAGTTAAAAAAGAGGAGAAATCCTAGGTGACCCAATAAATCACCTGTGTTGAAAATACATATTTCTGCTGAACTGCAAAGCTTAATTCAAAGCAGCATTAAGTACACACGTACAGGGGTATTCCCTCAGTCTAAGTAGTGCAGCTCATTCAGAACAAAAATCAATTTCAACTAACCTTAAAATTTACCTTAATCTCTGTGAAATTTACTAGCTCTTCCAGGCCACTAGAAATATCTCACACTCTAGGACCTCACAGAGGATAATTAGGCAGCCGATAGATGTGCACTGATGACTTCCAGCCTTGATTACTGAAATTCATTGACTGGCTTGATCCAGAGCTCCCTGAATCAATGGCAAAACTCCTAGTATACCAAATGGGCTTGAGATCCCTCCTTTCTCTAGGAATGAAGTCAAGCACTCATTCCTAAAAAGTCCACATCTAGAACAAACTGCAGGAGTTCACCTACTTAGCAAAATGGATCACTGAACATTTGCGCTGGCACCATGCCGAACACAGAGCCCGACTGGAAGGAGACTGAGAGGTCAGCTCCCCTCCAGGACTGCACCCTCTGAGGGCAGGGACAGGCAGGCAAACCAGGGGAAAAGGGGAAGGGAACAGGGCATCAGGGATCTCCCAGGGACTGGATGATCACTGACCGCAAGGGCTTTGGTTTGAGCTCATCATGGGAAGGAAAAAATGCAGTGCTCATTTCTCGGACTTAGCTTTCTGTCTATCATTTATTCACAAGTGGACATAGACATGGATGCACATAACAACCACACAGGTGACATCAAATCCAAACGCATTCACCAAACGCTCTCTCCTAAAAAATTTGGAGCTGCATATGGATGCAGGAGAACTGGGGCCACATCAGAAGCTAAAGAAATATACAGAGGCTCCATTAGTGTGTGCAAGTCATGACTATGTCTCTGAGGGACAGTCCTAAATATTTTTCCTTTTTTCGTGTATTTTTTTTTCCTGGTTTTGTTTTTGTTTGTTTGTTTTTATTGTTGAAAAAAACAAACATACAAACACTTTGTAATTTAAAATGCCAGTCGGGAAAAGATTGGAATTACATAGTTTCTGAGCCTCTAAGAGTTACTCAAAATACATAAAATAGTCCTCTTTCTTTTACAGAGATGCATTTGGGGCTAGGGTCAGACCAGTGAAAATATATAAGCGGTGATAATCTCCCATGCTTAGCCCACAACCCAATCTCCACCCAATTGATACACCAAAATGAGACCCACTCACAGTAAGATTGTGCACATCTCCATAATATGATCTTTCCTCTTCTCTCTTGTGTGATCAGTAGTGAAATATTCAGCAGTTTTCACATTTAAATTATCATCAGGCTTCAGAGTCAACATCCCATTGAGATTACTGGGGCGGTTCATACTTCTCTCAGAGCTACTGTTTAAGGCTGTCTGCAGACTCAGGCAGACATCAGTGAATGGGTTACTTCTGGCACGCGACTGAAATGTTATCTTCGCAACCATTAGACAATTTGTTTCAGTATAAATGCTTGCATTCTGGAGCACAAGATGGCAGCCACCAGGAAAAAGGGTTGGCTTGCTGACCACAAACTGGCCCAATCTGACCCCCGATTCTGGACTAGTGGCCTGGAAGAGCCAATGGATTTCATGGAAGCTAAAATGAATTTTAAGAAAGTTAGTTAAGATGTATTTCTTTGCCGAATGACCCCCATATCCAGGATAATGGCGACATTCAGCACATACGTCCACGTTAAACTCAGTTTTGAGCCAAGCTTTTCAATTTAACGTTGAGATGAGCATTTAAATGCTAAGCTAATGACCATATAATAAAGATCAAGGAGGCCAAATTATACCATTTGTGGAAAGTACACACTTGAATTTCTCAGCATTTGAAAGTTGAAATAGAAAATTTTATACTTGCGTAAAATATCTGTGTTGGCATTTTTTTCTTTTCCTTTGTCATTGATTTTCATGTTTTGCACCAGATAAATATAAAGTATGAAGTTCTGAAAGTTTGGGTAAACAACAATCCAGTAAATTTTAGCATTTTAAAATAATTTACCAGGTGAAACTCTATGGTTTCCGTTCCTGAGAAACCCAATTTAAAGACTAGAGATTCCTTTTTTTTTTTCCTTTTAATAATGGTCCGGTCCAGATCTTGAACAAAAAAGAAAAAAAGAAAAAAAAAAAAAAAAAAAGCTTGGGAATTAAAACAGGCAAGAAAAGATTAAATGTATTTTAACATCAGTGCCAATGTTGTCTAATTAGGTGGTGTAATTAATCCTGCCTGATTAGACAGCATTAGATTAGCAGGAATAAACACAATGGAGAAACTGCAGAGAAGGCAAGACCACTGCACACAAATTAACAGCAATACCGCACAAACTACACAGATGTGCCTAAGCTACACAGACAGAAAAGCTATATTTGATAGTGCTACATTAAAGCTCATATTAGGTTCAGCTTTGGGTGTTGCTTCCAAGGATATTTTAATAAATCGTTTTGTCCCTAATTTCGTTTTAGCAATTTGCAGACGTAAAAACTTAATTATGAACACAAGGAATTTGGTGCAAAGTTGCATAAGGCTCAGATGGCTGGTAGAGGGACAGGTAGATTACCACAGGAAGGAAAGCATTACACATGCAGGTGTAGAACCAAACTCGTCTCAGGTGAAAAATAATATATTTCTCTGTGGCCTCTGTCCAAGATTTTCTGAAACTAGCCTGTAGCAGGTTTCAGAAATAAGTCTGGTCTGAACCTGAACAATCTAACGTAGTCTTGCTTCCCTGGACTTCAGATGAAGTAACAAGAACCAAAGTTCATGGAAGTCTCAAGGGCTTAATGTTTCTGAAAATGGGGACAAGCTTATTCAAGAAGCTAACTGCTGATTAAAGGGGTAAATTTTGCAAATGCATTTTGAGAGGCTCAGCCACTGAGCTTAGGGGATGTATTTTTCAAGAAGAAGCTAAGACACCTAGTGAGAATTAGCTGTCACTAAAGGGAACAATGAACTAAATATTGATGTATTAATAATGTACTATTCTACAAGTAACAGTTGTGTTTTACTCAGAATAGTTGCATATTTATACATCATCAATATACATTTATTTTCATTCAAACTTTTCTAGAAAGAATAGCTAAAAAGTTTTTGAGGAACATCATTCACCTTAAAAAATCAGGAAGCTAAAGAAGTATCTCTGAATTTGATTCCCTTCCCTCTCTAGTGCTATAAAGTCAAAGCAGCAATCTTTAGGGTGCATGAAAATTCCCCAGGAGAAATGGAGGGTCTAATACCTCTTTTGATGGAACCCGGGAGCCTTTCCTTTTATTCCACCACGTTTCCAACATTGCAATGAAACAGGATAGGACAATCCCTGCAGCGAGGATGCAGAAAACACCTGCAAAACTTTTTATGTCCAGGGCACCTCCTTTCTGTTTGGTATCCACAGATGAGTAAAGATCACACTGACCGTTCTTCGGCCACCACTTATGCTTCAGTATGTCCATGTCGCCGTTCTGCTGCAGCTCCAAAATCCTTGGGGAGAGAGCACAGAGTCAGGGGTTACAACGGGCCTGAGAGTGTGAGGATGTAAATCTGACTGCCTGCAACCTTCCCACATGTCTCGGAAAGCCAAGCAGCAGATGAACCTGGGCAGACTGATTTAGCCAGAAAAGAAAGCTTGATTATGGGCTTGCCTGTTAGACTGAGCATATGGATATCTATGTCACACTTCAGATACAGGAAAGCACACACAAGTCTTTCTTTCCTTCTTTTAACTACCTCAGTGAAAATGCATTTCTTCATACACTGTATTTTCTCAATTGGCTTTTACTACAGTCTGTGTCAACTGACTTTCATAGTCCGTTAGATATTTGACAATATTTTGAATTCTAATCACTGGCGAAGAGACATGTCAATTAAAAAAATCAGAAGGAATACTCATTTCAGATCTACCACACGTTACACGTGGTGTTGTTGTAAACTGATCTTTATCAGGTTACCTACTTTTGCTGCTTTGGAGAGAGAGCAAAGCCATCTTATTGCAATCAGTGATGACCTAAACTAGTCTTGCTTAATGTCAGAATGCAACCTGATGATAAGTGATTCCACAGGAAGGTTCCTTGCTGTGGAATTCACTTGTCCTTGGACCTACATACCCAGCCTTCAGCCAAATATTGACTGGGCAGCTTTGCAAGGACAACATATTTAACTAGACTTCCTGTGGGATGAAATGTTTGAAAAATGAGAATTTTGTTTGGAAGAATATTTTCATATTTACTCCATTTAATTCTAAGGAGAATATTTTTTTAAAAAAGCACCCAGAAATGACGATAATAACATCTGGGTGCCTCCGAAATAAAAAATTCAATGATTTCAACCAAAAAAAGAATAAAACAAGGGAAATGTTTCCCTTCATATAATAAATTTGTTTTTCATTTCAGTGTTGGAAGGCAAACAATTACTACTGCAATCATTTGACACAGCATGCAAAAAAATCCAAGTGCACACAAACCAGCAGAGGTCTGGGATGTTGCTACCAGAGAGACTGTACTGCACCAGAGGAGGAAGGAAAGCTGTCCCCCTGTCTCAGGGCTACCACAACAGCTCAGTGCAGTGGTCTACATCAGCCTCGAAAGGGAGCTCGAATGCACCTGGGGACCACAGGGCAGCTGTACAGAGGTTGCTCAGTCTCTGATGCTGCTTGAACAGGTAGTTGTGTCCATGAAGCCACTTAATCTGCTATGGCACATCCTAATGACCATACACTTGTGCTGTGGTCTTGCCAGGAATGGGAGGCTTGACACAGCCACCAGTGGCTGAAATCCCTGCACGGGTCTGGAGGGAGCTCTCACTTCCCACTTAGGCAGTATGTCCGATGGCTGGGATCATGACCTGTTCAGAGGGGAACTGCTTGTTCATTCCTGTGCTGTCCCAAAGGGAACAGTGCCCTCCAGGAACAGATCACAGGTGATACACATGTCCTTAGAGACACTGGAATCACCTTGTTCATGTAGCTTTGAGTTTGTAAGAAGTGGGACAAATTCTGTGCAGTGTCTGCTGACAGTGCATTGCTCAAGGTCCAGGCCTGGAGAAGGGTAGTTAAGGTCAGACTTGCCTGGACTATATTTTGACTTCTCCCAAACCCAGAGACAACTTAGGAAAACCTCATCCTGAAGCTTCCTGATGGTGCAGGGATATTTCAAGGATGGGAGGATTCTCTGTTTTGATGCATGAGACAGAATAGCTGTTATGAGCCACCCATGTTCAGAGAAGCTTTGGAGGGATGGGTACCATAGGCAGGATTGCTGCCATTGCTGCCTGCAGCTGCCTGTTGGGAGTGTGTAGAGAAGATCAGGTTAGACCCTCAGTGACAGGAGATGCAACTGGGATAAACTAGAAGATAAGAAATTACAACCAGATAAGAGGAGAATGGGAGAGGTCAAACACTGGAACAGAGAATTTATGGCATCACCACCCTTGGTAAAATTCAAAGACCCACTGGGAAAGACCCAGAGCAAACTGACCTGCTCTAAACAAAGGACTGAATTGGAGACCAAATTACTCCTCTGCAACTGCAAACAGAGTCCATACACTACCCTCGGTCACGGCATGCAGTCCTTATGGAAAACTCACCATAATCCTGGTTCTCGCTGCCCCGGAATCCTGTACTAGGATTAAGGCGAGTATTTTGGCCCAAATATTCCATTCTGACAGGTTAGCAGGAGCAGACAGCCAGCATAAACAGAGCCCTTTTGTATAAGTTCTTGTGGAGTAATAGTCAATTAATTTTCAATACCTAATCCAAACATATGTGCTTTTATATTTAGGAATTACTGTACAGAACAACATCCATGGGGTTTACTTCTTCCAGCAGCGGCTGTAATCCCTGAGCAGGGCTATTTTCTCTCCTTTATTCAGTCAGGAATAGAATGAACCATCCAAATGATTGCTCTATTCTCATTAATTAAATGATTCTTCACTTGTCAGTATAATTCCTGATTACACAAGACATCTTTTTAACAAAAGGCATTTGCATAAAGACACTGAGCTTTGGCTTGTTCCTTAACGGAGATTTATTCCTAATTGTATTCTTGGTAATTATTGGCAATTTTCTTTATGGATGTAACATATAAGTTCAATTATTTAAAGGAAAACGTAAAAAAAAGAAGTAGAAATTGGGGATAGTAATGGTATCATTACATGGGAAAGCTCAAGAAGTGGAAAGCTTATAATGAAGCCTTGTAAAACTGCAGCTGCAAACAGAATTTAAGGGATAAAATACATATTGAGAGAAATGATAAGAGCACTGATATCTAACTATATTAATGTCACACAGGTAAAGAGGGACATCCTGCTTCTGTTAGGCTTTGGAAACACTTGATTCAGAATTCACCTGTTTGTGGAACCAAAATAATAGTTAACACACTAAGGAGATTTAACACTTCTAACCTGTTCCTAGTTATGAAACTTCCTATCTTTGCGGCTCATTTTCAGAGAAGAAAATTGCACTTTTATGGAAATTCCAGGAAAAACACAGGAGGAGGGGAGGTCCCTTGCAAGCAGGCGCGCCGCACACGGGCACTGCTATCCCTGCGTGCTGCAGGAGCCTCCCACACGATGGCACTCTTTCCATAAAAATACGTGGATTTGCCGCAGCTCCTGGCGGGTTCCCCGATACGCTAATCAGATGTACCTGTTGGGTGGCAGACACTACAATCAGTTTGTTATTTGATTTTCAAATTTAATAAATGACTAAAGCAATAACACATTAACTAAATGCTTCAAATGATAATGATGTTCTAATGCTGTAATTCCAGCAAGGGCATCTCCTTCTAAGTCTCAGAATTTTACGACTGAACTTTTTCCTCAATGGCGTTGGCTCTTTTGAACCTGCTTATTAGTACAGAGTCGTACTGCAAGCCATAAGCCAGTGGGAAGAGTGGTGGAAAGTAATAAGCAGGGTGCATGACTTCCTGATGTTTTGAAATACCATAGTCTTAAAAAGCTTACAAAAGAAGCCTATATATCGAAATAATCCGATTTGTCCAAAAAACTTGACCTTTAAAACTTGCTTATAGATAGAGTGTAGGTCTTAATATATTTTTCTTTAGCAAGAAAACTGCTAGAGTTACATTTTTCAAGGCAATGACGTAAATTTATTGAGCTGCACAAAAGAAAATATCTGTGTGCACTTTAACTGATTTGGCTCTGAATTCACAGTGCCAAGTGATGTCTCATGGATATAAAAACAGAAAACTAAGCTGCCTGTGGTTTCCAAATCTAACAGGGATGTGAACAAATCCTAATGAATCAATGGGAATAGGGCTGGATTCCACTTGATAACTACATACTTTGCTGCTGGCAATGAAATGTAATTATTCCTCCAAAATACCCACAGATAAAACCCCCCAACTTAATATGATAGCAAGGTGTCACAAATGCTCCAAAATTGACCTCTGTGACAACATTTTTTTGATCTAATTTTATTCTCAGCTATCAATAGTGAGCACGAGATACGAGAGATCATTTACAATGATATTGGAAATGCCAGTGCAGGTCCTGAGATGTCAAAGGTGACTGAATATCAGCTTCCTGCACCAGGAACATGTTGTCCAGAGGGATAACTTCCCCATTGGCACTGATAAGGAAAAGGATGTGATGAGGTGCTTGGCTCTAGTCAGCAGATCAGACTGCTGCAGAGAGCAGATTTGTAGAACCAATGTAATGAATGCCCGCTGTCAAAGAGGGAAAAAAAAGTAAATAAATTAAAGAAAAATGCTATAGTTGTGGGCTCTGCCTCGGAAGCCTGAGCCAAGGTCCCAGCCCTTGTGCTGGCTCCCAGGGGGCTCACATGGGTCGCCTTGGGAGCACTTGGTGCTTGCAGATGGGACCAGGCAGTGACAAGACCTCTGGTAACTTCTGCTAGCCAAAAGTCAAATTCCTCAGGCAAAATCTTCTTGCTGGAGCTTTTCTAACAAAAATCTGGTACAAAGTCTTTGCAGAACTTGGTTCTCCTCTTCAAGCAAGATACAAAACTAAGCTAATTTGTAAGCATCCTTCAATTATCAAAGTAGACAGGGACCCACAAGGAGAGTTTGTGGGTTTTTTATTTCAATGAAGCAACTGCCTAAATCCTTCCTATTCGCTGCACCAACTGGAGTGATGCCAGCTCCTATTGCATCTCCCTGAGCAAGCTTTAGGTTTTGGCAAAGCAGGGTCCTCTCTCGGCGGCAGAGCAGCTTTCACTGGTGCCACCTGGAAGGGTGGCTCAGGGCTGGTGCCAGAGAGGGATGGCTGCTGCCCAGCCTGGCTTGCTGCCTCGTGGGACAGACAGGGGGAAGGAAGAGGGCAATAAGAATGGAGACAGGCAAGCAGGAGACTCTTGAGGTCCTTTTCATCTCCTCTCCTGCCAGTGGTACCTCACTGCCTGGTGAGTTTTCATATTTTACCCTCATCCTTGAGGCCTTGTGGGAGACACACATTGGTGCTCAAAGCCTTGACTTTGATGCCCTAAATCATATTTGTAAGATTTATAGTATCACATTTCAGCCAAGAAAAGGACATGTGAGAAGGTGTAGGGCAGAAGTCATTGTCCTGGGATGAAAGAAAGAGGGGAGCAGTGCAAGTGCCTGCTCCTGAGTGAAGGAGGTGATGTTGGCAAAGCTTGCAAAATGAGCAAAGCAGCTGGAAGCAGAGATCATTGCTATAGCAGCCCTTCCTGCTACTACAGATCTTGATATCTGTGAGAATTTTTGGTTTTGAAGAGACTGTTTTCTGTTTTTCTGTGTGGATTTTTTTTTTAAGCCAGCTTTTTAATGAGCTGCCAGTCATGGGCTCCATGAGAGGAAATTTTGTGTGCCAGCCAAATGCTGCCAGAATAGACGAACCAGTGCTCCCTCTGCACCCATTCCCACCACTTAACCCAGCAAAAGAGTGCCCTTGGGTCCAGCTGCAAAGCCTGTTTTATGGCAGGGGCTCCAAGCAGATTTAAGCCCAACTAACTGGAGGCCCACGAGGGCGGGCAGGTGGTCGCCTTCTGATCTGCCCCTCAGGAGGGCTCAGCACCACACTGCTGTCAGTAGGAAGTCAGTGCACAGAAACAAGGATAAGCATCTCGCCTTCCAGAGATAACAGAAGAAGCAGTAGTAAACCAGAGCTGCTGTTCAGCTTTAAGGATTTGCACATCAAACAATATTAAAAGAGAGAAAGCAGCTGACCTTCTGTCTTGTTCAGCAACAAACCATTACCTTCTAAAGATGCAGCACTCATCACTTGGATCCCACAAATTAGTATCACTTTGTTCAATTTAGAGAATTTCTTTTTACCTAAATCTGTTGAACTTACATGGACACTCCCTTTCAAATGCAGAAGGGTAACTTTAAATGAAATGGCATCTGCAGTAATAAGAAATGAGATATTAACTCTATTTATTACATGACTGGTGGAATTTGATAAGGACTGCTCTACGATAGTTTTGTCCAAGCTGAACAGCTTTGCTGAGTACATAATAACAATTCAGAAACCTACATGAAGATAAAAATCAAGTTATTAAAGATCTTCTGCTTACTTTTTATATAGAAAAATAGAAGCGAGCTTTAATGGCCTTTCACTGTGAAGAACCTTCCTGCTCAGGAGAAAGCGGTGATAAAAGTATTAGTACTTATTTATAAATCCCAAATGACAAGAGAACATCTACAGACAGTTGCATAAATATCATGAGTTCATTAAGCTCAGTGCTGTTATGGTAAACACCAAATTAATTCATTATGGTGAGTCACGGTACACCGCCAGCCTTATTAAAACAAAGAAATGTACTTTCAAGGTACATTGGTTCCTGTGCACTACCCAAATTCCAGCCCCCTTTTAGAAAATTACTTGAAAAATGACAGTTACTAGGCTTTATAAAATAATTCAGTACTTCATGGCCACATGAACACCCTGGACATAATTTTCCTCTTGCTTTCATTACCATAAGCCAAAAGCAAGAGCAGAGACAGCTCGTGGAGTCTGCAGAAGAACCAAGCAGACTTTGATGTGCTCCCCTCCACTGGGACAGCTCTGCACTCCCTGTCCTTGGTTTGCTCTGGGAAATGTGCCTTTCTAACTGCCCATGCTTCCAAAGTTGCCTCCAAGATCCACAGATCAGCTGTGGTGCATGGGACTGCCACAGAATGGAGACAGTACTCCTTCCTAAACTTACACTCTCTTCACACTGTCTCCTATGACAATGCCTGTGCAACGCTGAGGGCAGTCAACAGTGATACTGGGGCTTTATGAGCAGATTTTATGCTTACAGACATACAGCTCAAGGACTTGAGTTGCAGGTCCCAAGCAGCATGTAAGTAAATCAGGAGCTCCTCTCAGAATTGAAGTAGCTGATAATTTCACACAAAATCAGGAAACCCCAATGTACAAAGCCAGCAGGAGTTTCATCCTTAACTTTCAGACAGCAGAACCCAACACAGAGCACACACGAGAGCCCCAACCCTTCTGGATAGGCTGTGACAAAAGTGGCATTTTTCTGAATCAGTACAGGATTAACCTCGATTAACCAAAAATGGAAGGCTTGGAAATTGCCCTCTCAGCCTGCTGTTAAGGCTAAATGCATACTTCTTAGGTGTCTTCTCCCTCAAATCTCACCTCATTGAACATTTCCTCCAGTGTCACTTGTCAGCTGACCCCTGTCTGAGAAGCTCTGTGGTTAACAAGCTATGTAAATAACTGCTCCCCTGCTTAGCAGGAGAAAGAAAACAATTGAGAAAAGCAGTTTAGTTTGATTTTGTTATTTTTTTTTTCCCCAAGAGTGAGATGCAAACAGTTATTAGGCTCAATTACTATTTCAAAATGCATTCTCAGATTTTTTGGACACAAAGCAATAATTCAAACACCAAAAGCTTTCATTAAGAAAATACCAAAATGAAATACGAAAATATTTGTCTTTCCTTTTAAGGAATTATTTTTTAATTAGATCATAAGGAAGAATTTTAACTAATCTGTTTAGAGCCTCTGCTGATGTGCTATGAGAAGGATAAATAAACTAGTTCACTGAACCTGACCTAGCACTTGTGAAGACACAAGCCTTGTCTTCAGCTAAGGAGCAATTACAATAAAAATCAAATCATTAACATGATTAATCTTAAGAGTTTTGGTGACTAGTGAACTTCAGTTTTTATATATTGTATGTGTTTATGCTGCCTGTAAAAGTCAAGCACTTATTCTGGCTATGACAACACACTATTTGCTAATATCAAAATTGGACTCCAATGAGTTGACAAGAGGCAGAATGAAAGCAAGCCGAAGAGATGCAAGAGAGCTGGAGAGGAAAAGATAGTGAGTCCCATGGAGAGCCAGAGCATATCTGCAGTCAGAAAGGCAACACCTTGGGTGGTCTTTGAAAATGTCAGCAGCATCCTTAAGCACACTGTGATATTTGGGTTACTGGGTGCAGGAAAAGATCTTTCACTTCAGTGTAAGACCCTGGAATTGATCATGTTTGCTTGGAGTCATGCTTCCAGCAGTGTGAAGCCTCATTCTTATACAAACCACCCACATCTATACTTCGAGAAACAGAAGAGAAACAGAAGACACATTAGCTACACTAAATCCCTTGAACTGACAGTCTAGAACAGCTCTTTCTTAAAGTAAGAGATCTAGGTGGCCCTTGCATATTTGACATTTATCTGCTATTTACCTAAGCAAAAATGACAGAAATATTTGGCTGATGATTCTTTCATGTTTTAAACTGCTTGTGCAGTGATTTTTTTTTAAGCCCTTAAAAATTAAAACCTCCAAAATTGCCATTTTGATAGTGTTTAAATGAATGATTTATGTACCTTGACCTAGATATAATAATTTGGATTTTAGAGACCCCAAATCAATAGCTTATAGCTATCTCCAAGGTGAACAGAGTTGTTGATAGAATAGGAGAGGCTAGACAGATAAATACAGAGTCTGAAGATCAAATCACAGTAATATGCTTTGTGTCTGAAATCTGACATTTAAAAATATCTCAAATGCTTTTATCTTCTTGATACTTGGTTACAGGAGTGAAAGCTTCCCAGATTCATTCCCATACAGGGTTTTAAACACACTGAGGTTTGAAACCACTACTTTTGTACATGAACACTGCAATAACCAACCTTATACATCTACATTATACTGAGGGCAGCCGTCTCCAGACAATCCCTTGGACAATGAAAGTAAAAACATTTAAGATTATTGTATAGGATATATTATTGCTTCAAAATTTAATTCATTACTTCGATGTGTTCTCCCAAGCAAAAGCATTTCATAGAGGAACCATTTCTAGAGACACCACCGAAATGTTTTTCTTTAAAGCTTTTTTCAAATCATACCAATGAATACTTTTCAAATACATACACCAGTGTAGAGACTAGCCAGGGAAGCCTAAGGAAAAGCCACAATTCTGCCTAGAAATTGTAAAAGTTCCCACCAAGTTTTCCAGAGGCACTGAAGCGTGGATTGGACTACACTTAAAAAAAATCGTATTTCTTATTCTGCACCTTGGGGTTTGAGGAATTCTACTCCTGCTGTTAAGGCTAAATGTGTGTCAAACCACACTTTTGACACAAGGCTGGCCCAGGTTACAAACAGATCTGCCTGAGATGGACACCCTGGAAATACTGCTTAGGGCACCTTGGCTGGTTTGGGGCTTGCTCTGCCTACTTTCCCTTCCAACCTGCATCAGGCAAGACTTCCTCAAAGACATGAGATCATAAATGTCTCTATCTCCATGAGCATTCAGATCTTTTAACAGCCCCCCAAAGAGGGTTTTAAATTCTCCTGAAAGAAGATTATGAAAGATAAAGTAGTACAACTTTGTGAGCAAGAAGCTGCCCGAGCACAGCGCTCGGCTCAATCTGAGCGCAGCACAAACCCATGGGCTGTGCTGCTGCTGCCTTTTGCAACCCTACTGCTCTTATGGATGGGGAGATAAGGTAGGAAGTTGCTCTTCTTCAAAAGACTGAGTGATTACTTTCAGGAAGGCATCAGCATGCCAGGCTGCCACCTCTGTGTCTGCTGGTTTTCTGCCAACAAGAGAACTTCTTGGCGATCAAAGTCCCTTTCCGTGCTCCCCAGGGCTACCAGCAATGCAGAGAGGTGAAAAAGCCTGGCACACAAACCCTGCTAGCTACTGCTGTTTAGGAAAGTTAATAACTGATGGTTTATTGCCCACCTTCCACTGCAGTGTCTGTCCACAGGGCCTGCAGGCTACTTTGCGTGATAGGAATCAGGCTTTAAGCAGCATGGTGTTTGCTTGAGGGAGCACACTACCTGAGATTTCCATGTTATGAAGAAGTGTCTTGATATGAACCAAGTGCCATTCAATCTGGATAACAATCTGCAGGAGGACTGAGTGTTTATCCTGTTAATAGAGGCAGCTCCCTGGTAATGCAGCAGTTTTTCAAAAGTTTGGCTGTATTCTTGTCTCACAAAATTTGCCTAATCAGGTCCCCTGGTCTCCTCTGCATTTCAATAAGCAAGGGCTGTACCTGTTCATGTGTGTAATGTTATTTTTTTTTTTCCCTCTGGATTTTAGTGCTTTGGAGCAATACAGAACAATCAAGACCTACCATTATTTTTGCTGGAGGAAGCAGAGCAGACAGGAACTAGCAGGAAGATCTGAAGTTTTGCATTTCAGCTCATACCTTTTTTCCCCTGAAATGTAGGTCCATATTATTCACACACTGATTACTGACCTGAAGGTTATATTCCATTCAGCTCAGGAGAACAGGAGAAAGGAAACATAAACTGGCATAACAATGACAGCACACTTGTATCCTAAAAGTATTCTACAGCTTGACCAACCAAATCTTCAATTACAGCAGATGCCTTGGAGCACAAATCTTTCATAGTCATCCAGACCAGATAATGGGCTTGCTTGCCCTCCATTATAGTACCTACAGTCATGTCTTTTATAGAATTATCAATCCCACTTGCAGTTCCGCAATTTCTACCATGCGAACCTCAGAGGAGGAATCTTGGGAGCAAATAAATGAACCTTTCCCTCCTTCTCCCTTTACTCCCTCTCCAGCAGACACAGCTCATGAAGCAGCTTCCCATGCAGCTTCCCACAGGGGCCACTAAGCTGGGCTTGCTCATTGTCCCGTGACACCGTGCCACAACTGACTGGCATGGTTCACTACTACTGACAGAAGGCAATGCCAGGATTTCCTGTGTAATGTTACAAAACACATCCCATCATTTTCCCGTGCATTGTGCCAAATAAACTGTGGTTGAAAGAAGTAACCCCAGAAATAAAATGCAAGGCATTCCCTGGTGCTATTCTGTAATTTCCCCCATGCAGAATGCCAATGGCTTTGTAGGAAATTTAACATTTTTATAGCATAGGTCAAAACCAAGAGACTTGGCACTGAGATTCAATTTGGATAAGCCCATGAGCCTGCTCAGTTGACCTGTGCATCCTTTTTTCAAGATCAAGGGCATGAAGTCAAATTCTACAGCTCTTTTTGGTAGCACAGAGAAGTGAGCTCCTTTTTGCAGGCAGAGGCAGACCGAAGAGCTCCGGGGCGAGGGCTCCTGTGTCTGCCACCCCACACATCGTGCAGCTCAGAGCATGGGGCAAGTTTGGTGGAAAACTCATCAGAGAGTCTCCCTAGTAAGGGGAGTCAGATGCAGAGTAGATGCAATCAGATGTAGGGTTTGAGGAGAGGCAAAAGAAAGGGAGCTATATAAAAAAAAGTCACTTAAGTTTAGAGGAAGAATCAGGACTATCCTGATTTCTCTTGAAAAAGTTGCCTGGCAAGAGAGATGGAAGCATGAATGCCAGGGTATTCCCAAACCTAATTTCCCAATTCCAGAAAGTGAAAGTTTATTTGTGGGAGGGCAAAGGAGGATATTAGCAGGCTTTTATTTTTACCCAGCCAGTTCACCTTTCTTTACCTCTGTGTCTGACTGAAAATCAGGATTCCACTGAATGTCCCTGTCGCCATGGTGCACTTTCACAGCTGCAGAAGATGGCACACAGTAAATCACTGTCCTCTCACTGAGAGCTGCCATAAATAATGCCACAGGAGTTCCCCCCCTGCAAACAGCAGCTGCCTGCAACTGCTGGGAGCAAAGCTGTAACGCAGCCCCCCAGGGAACAGAGAGAAGGTAAAGCAACAGTCTGGAAAATAAGATCCTGGCATTTATCATCACATTAACTTGTAAGCCTCTCAAAATATTTGTCTCTTTTCTTCCACAGGAGAATTTCTATACGAAGTTGTCATAACTTTTGACAAATTTCAGGAATGTCCTTTGTTAATGCTCTAAAAGTATCTAATCTTAAAAGTATTTTCATTAACAGCAAGTATTAGTGCTCTGCTTGTACAGAGCAGAAAGCTGAGTCAGAGCCTGTGAAGCAAGAACGGAAAGATCAAACCTCAGGTAAGTGGTGAAAGCAGTGGCTGAACCCAGTTCCCGGTCCCTCTGCTCCCTTTTGCAGTTGGTGTATTTGCTTGTTTTCCTAAGAGAAGCGTGGAGGAAAGAGAAGGCAAGGGAAAAGAGCAGTTTGGCAGGCTACATGACAGGTGGGAAAGGCTGAAGACCTGGAAGTGTATTAGCCATGACTTCCCGCGCAAGCAGCTGGCTGACTCTATTGCTCAGTCTCTACATCACTGACAGCTCTGAAGGCTGCTGCTGCAGCACAGCCTCTCTCTTGCTGGCCACAGGCATTTCCCAAACACAGGCACAACCTCGGGGTTACCAGCAAGACCGGGCTCTGTGCAGGATTGGCCTGGCGGGGAGCTCCAAAGCAATCATCTGTAGCAGACTGGAAGGGACACGGCCCTCCTGGCAGCTGGGCAGTACCACAGCCCCTCTCCAGCTCCGAGGGGATCAGAGCAGCACCAGTGGCCAGGGACATGAGGGGGCGGTGGAAGAAGGGAGCGAGATCTTCCTCTACATTGCCAGCAAAGCTGCAGCATTTCCCAGCCCTTTACAGCACCACTTGGCACCTTGAGCTCTGTACCATTCACACCTTGGATCACACAGCTGTCCTTAACTGCAATTTCTTCACCTTATTTGGGTCAGACAGACTCCAGGGGATACTTCTCTCCCTGGGAGCGCTTGACTGAAGAGACACATCAACGATATGTATTGCACACCTCACGGACATAGCCTGCAGGTGGGGCTAAATAGATAAAATCTTAGGGTAATGTCAGATTCATTCTTCTCCCGCTTGGCAAAAAGTAGGAGCAGGGGCTTTTTCCAGCTCTGTAAATACGTTTTTTAAATAAAGATGTATTCGATCTCTGACAATCGGTTATAAAAAAACCCAAAAAAGACACTAGGAACATTCAGATACAAAGATATAACTGTGATTGATAGTTGAGACTGTGATGGTAGAAGGAGCTTTACATGGAGACTGTTCTGTGGGTATTTAGGGTTGGGCAGATTCCAGTGAGGTTTGTGCCGTTTGTTTATTTATTTATTTTTTTAAGACTAGTTTCTAGTTCTGATTTTAATGAAAAACTAAGAAGATTACTGTTTTTTCGTTTCCAACCTTCTCTTTTTGGTTGGGTTTCAGATCAAACCGGATATTCTGACCAAATTTTTCAGAGAGCAAGATGCACATGCAGGATGTAGGCAGACTGGGCTCCTATCCTTCTTGCCCGGTTCAAAGCAAGGACTGAAAGTGAGATCTCCTTTATAACAGAGGTTATCAGGTAGAGAAGTCATGCCAGAGACACAGATAAGAGCCCCTTGCAAGTAAATCTTTACTTTAGGAAGCTACTGCAGGGAGCAGGAAAATCAGATATAGGAATCTGCCTGCATTAAGGAAAGCTGTAAACCTCTGGAAAAAATCGGATACTGAAGCTTAGGCTTCTTCTTATTTCCCCCCTTTGAAACAGAATGCTTGTTTTCCAGCCAGCTCTTTGAAAAACTGGAATTAAATCCCCAGCACAGCATTTCTCTGTTGGAGAGGGCCACCTTCAGCTGTTGTCCTGTTGGACCAGAGCCTGCACCAGCCAATCATCGCCCACTCTGGCAAGGTGGATGCGAAAAGTCAAAGCTCACCCACACTGCCTGCTCAAGGGAAGCTCTTTGCACCATTTAAAAGATGATGGAGGACCAGCAGCAGCACTGCCTGCTTTGCAGAAGTCAGAGCAAACCCTCTGACACTCACCTTCTCTCCATTCCCATCCCTTCAGACGAGCAGAGCACTGCAGCAGAGCCATCCCAGCCAGCAACGTGTTGAGCACAAGGCCATGCCCACGCTGTGAGAGTGACCCAACACCAGCTGCCCAAGGAGCCTCTAACCAGGGCCTGGGGCTTCTGATTGTGTGGTTCCAATTACAGGTGAATGGGACCAAAGGAAATGGAGCCAGCTGCAGAACAGGGCAGCAGGGATTTTCCCCTTGCTGGAAACCCAAGGTGGCCACTCCTGTAACAGGGGTGGGAGGCATGCTTTGTTTTATTGCCACTGCTGGCAGAGAGGAAAGCCAGGCCAAGCAGCCCAGCACAGAAAGTTTTTCAGGCAAAAAGATACTTATACTGGCTGATTTTCTTCTTACACTTGTTTTACTTTAGAGCACTAATGCTGACAAAACCGCTGGTTCTTTTCACATCTACAAGAGAAGTCAGGTTTTATGTCTTGTCCATGATAGATAAGCTCCTTAAGACTGTGCATATATTTGCAAATTGAATTAATATTTAACATTGCAAACTTGATTTTCCCAAGCTTATTTTTAGTGCAAGCACTGAGTCTAACCAGGTTTTAAGTGAAAGGCTTTAGAGTTAAGAATGAAGTTCAAAATTACTGCTTGCTTTTTGATTCTGGTTCTTAAATAAACAAAGAGAAGAATAAATGCCACGTGAAGACTCACTAGCTGCTGGAGCGGGTTCAGAAGAAACAGAAATTCATATTTGATTTTATAATAATTTTTAGGGCTCTTTTAAGATTTCTCTTTTGTAATTTTCCTTCAGAGGACATGAACCTGTTTTACATTTACTTCTATTACCTCTCTTCCCAGTCCTGTGCATGCTCCTGGGGCTAGGGAGAGACTTTACTGGAAAAGTGGCCACATTACAGTGGCTTCTGGGATGCTTGAGCTTTGTTTACCTGCTTAAATCTTTGAGTCAGGAGGAGGGCTCTGCTTTCAAGAGAGAGATTAAGGTCACACAGTTGCTTGAAGTCTGGTGTCCAGAAAACATATGGAGAAAACTACATGCTCCTTGGACACGCTAATCTTTTGCATTGGCAACATTTCCAACTCCCCTAATGAAGCCTTTTCCCTAAAGTACCTGCTGAGGAAGGCCAATGAAAATTTCAGGTGTGCATTTTTTTAGCTGTTCTCTTCATTGCTTAGAGTGTGCATTGCTGTGGGGCAGAACCCCAGAGTGTAACTCTGAGATGCTTGAAAACCAGAGATGAAAATGAAAGATGCATTTCCTTTTCTTTAAATGTATCCCTTTTGAAAAGCTAATATCTTATTTTGGGGACTCTGATTCACAGCTTTGGGTTGTGCAGTGCTTTAGACCATCACCATTTCTTTTCAGCCTGCAAACATGGGGATGTAATACACTCCTGTTTACCTCGTAATACTAGTTGACTTCTTCTTTATAGATCACAGGCCTAAAAGGAGGCAAGATAGATCACACACACCAAAAGGCAAAAAAGATTAGAAGATAAGGGCTTATGAACTGAGGCCAAGACAAAAAATTGTACACTTAGAAAAGAGAGGCAGAGATGAGACATGAGTGGAGATGGTAAATACCTGAGAGGTTGCAGTACAGCCATTGTGATGTGATCAGGTTGGTAGAGATAATAGGGTGGCTGAGCTGAGACTGGATGTTTAATCCAGAGCACGGGAGGAAAAGTCTCCCTTAACTGAGGGAGATGTCCCTGGGCTGGAAGTGTGGATGCACTAAGATATGGTGCTGGCAGAGTCAACAGCAAATCTTTCCCTAACTAGGGCACACAGCCCCATGGACATTTAGTGCCTAATTCTCCCTCTCAGAGATTTTGACCCTCTGTGCCTTGTTGGAGCTGCTCTCCTCAACTAAAGATTTAGTGGAGGGGATGGGGCTGTTGAGCTGATTGACCTCATTTGACTGGAGAGGGAGTAGTGGCAATATGGGTAAGTGGCTGAGGGAAGTAAATGGGCTAATTTTAGCCTCCCTGCATTCTATCACAGTAAATCACAGATTAGAGCTTTTATAACAGTCTGATAAAAAATCAGAGTTACCTGGTAAGTGGCACTGGAGAGACAGGTGGTCATGTGCTCCATAGAGACATGTAAAAATGGCACAAAACTTGCTAGTCACTGGGCCTTAAAATGTAATTAGTTTAATTTCTTTTCATATGGACACACAGTATGTAACAGCAGTACTTTATCTCCCAAGACAAGAATTTCAGGCAATGTTTTCCAAAGCAGCTAAATAATTGAGCATGCCAGGGTTTTGCAAAAATACACCATAGGTTTGGGCAATTTTACTTTTTTTGACACATTATATGGTGCACCCAATCCACCTTTAACCACTACAGAACAAGTGCTGCCTGTCACCGAATCCCTGACTATTTTGTACATCACTATATTGCGGCAATATCCCGGTGGAGTGGCAGCAGGTTTGGGGATCACAAGCTCCTCAAAGGGGGTGCAATTTGACCACAAGGAGCGCATGTTACAACATCTCCTCGTGTGGAGGTATTGTTTAAAGAGAGGTGAACATTTCCTGCACAAGAGCTTTTTGCTCTGGTACAGTATGAGATCTCAGTGCTGAGGGCAGCAGACACACGCACAGAGCCCTGTTAGAACAGAGCAGCAGGCAAATCCCATCATCTTTATGGAGCATGCAATGCCACACATGGCAGCCAAGCAGCAAAGCTATTTTCCTCCTTGTAATTACTTACAACAGCACTTCTTAACCTGTACAGCGCTGCCCCCCTCCACACCCTACCCCACTGAAATGCTACGAGGTGTGAAGCCCTCACCTCAGGAGCCATCAAATATGATAAGGTACAAAAAGCTCTTAATTAGGCTGCTGTGGTTCAGAGGAAGAATTTAATGCACATGAAGCTTTTGAGACACTCTGAGAGAGGTCCCTGTCTCGTGGTGCTCATACAACACGAGCTCCAGGACATTACTGACCCTGACAGAAAACACAGAATGGCTCCTCAGCTCCCTCTCGGTTCCAAGCAGCAGGTGGGAAGAGCAGCCATGTGAAGCTGTACTGACAGCATCAGGTTTTCTTCCAAAACACAGGGCTCACTGTGCAGAGATAAAAAGTAGTGCAGCCATAGCTACTTTGCCTAGCTGGTGCCTTTATGGTTTGCATCTGATAAAAGCCTGGTTCAGAAAAGGTCTCCAGCACAGACACTTCATTAACAATAGAGACTGTGGCCTTTCAAACATGGAGTCTTTCTTATTCACGAAATTATTTTGTTCCCCCTGGGCCAACTTAAGCAAAAACACCCCTCAGCTGACTCATTTCAGCAGCCAACAGTTGCTCCGTTTTTCTTATTAGCACCTTCTAAAAGATTTCCCAAGTTAAAAAGCCCTCAACTAGCTAGAAAAATAAGATAAAAGACAACTACAGAAAAAATAATTATCTTAATTATACAGCAGCTTTGTCCTCCAAAGGGAGGGTAGTTTTTCCACAAGACAGCATTGCTCTAATGGAGGATGCACTTTAAATAGGACTATGGTTTGCACACTGCAGTGAACTTCTAACCCCTCAAAACCCGTATTTTTTTCCCCTGGAACTGCAGATCCATTTTGCCATTCTCCTCTATTATGTGATGCCTTAGGTTTTAACTTTCATATTTTTCAAACCCTGTATTGCCTAGTGTGTAACTCTGAAGTCTCCTGTGGCCTGTTAACTACTGTTTTCTCATGCTGGTTAGACACAACAAACCTCTCTAGGTTTGCTCTCTAGGTTGTCCCAGGCCCCAAAATGTGTAAAATAAAGCCTTGGGGGGCAGGGGGGAGGGCAAGCTTGGGGTAATTACATCATTAACTGAAGTTATAACTGGAGAATTAATCCTGATATGCAAATGGACCAAACTTTTAAAAGTGTGAAGAACCCATGACCTGGTGTCCATCTTGGGTGTAGCCTTTTGACTGCCCAGGGTATACCTTTGAAGGCCCTTCAAATAAATACTTCCTTTTATTCTCTTATTCTGGTCTACTCTCTGTGCTTTAGGTGGCCACCTCAAGGCATCAATGAAACTAAATATCCCATGATATTCCACAAAATAAATCTATACATATGACATTTTTCTTGGTGGGTTTGTGGGGTTGTAGTTTGGTTAGTTGTTTGGTTTTTGTTTTTTTGCTATGGCTGGCATTGCTCTCTCATTTCTCTGTCCCATTCCCTACTATTCTGTCCATCTCCAAGGTAAAGCTGAACGCTCTGAATTACTGTGGGTACCTGCTGCACAAGAGACTGCTGAAAAGGAGTTCTGGCAAATAACCTTTTTTTTTTTGTTCTGTGATGACTCTTTTGTCTTCCTGCCTCCAGAAAAACAGGTAAAAAAAGCCCCTTTGTTGTAGGTAACCTTCCCTTTGCTAATACTAGGTATTGCACTGCACTCCCCAGTTGGCAACGAATTAAGATGTTAATTCTGAAAAATCACACCAGCTGAAGTCACAGAACTTAAAACAGTAACTTAGGAAAAAGCTGTTGCTTTGCATGTTCAGAAAACCATTAAGGGCATCCTAACATGCTGGATGCTTAAGTGTCTCTGGCCACGGAGATCTGTAGCAGATTCTGAAGATAGAGCCCTATTTTACACAGCACATATCTTAACACAAACAGCATTAAAAGCATTTGTCTGCTACATTTTTTTTCTGCAGTGTTGTAAACACTCAAATTCTCTGTCAGGGTTATCCTTTTAGAAGAAGAAGAAGCTGTCCTTTTCTAATCTTACACAAACACAGGCTTCTCCTGTGTGGGAGTCAAGGCTTGGAGAGCATCAGATTCATTATGAGACTTCAGGCCATCTCATAAAACGTACAGAGGAGATAGAGGATGGAAGATTCACGCAAGCCTTAAACTGAAATATTTACACAGGAGGTGCTCCTGATCAACAGTTGCTCTTCAAAGGTACAAGGGCAGTTTCTTTTATAAAGACTGGAGTGCACAACCACAGCTTCAAGGAACCCATTGTCAGTCAGGGGTGAGAAAACTCATGTCCGTGATTAAAATGAGATGTGACAGCTATGAAAATTCCTGAAGAACACTGAAGTGACTTAAAAATAGGAAGCTACTTGAAAATTCATAGCACTTCACAGGTTGGAAAAGCTATTTTGTTGCCACCAGTTTAGTCTGGTAATCAACATCACCAAAAAGCTCTCAGATTTCAACAGACTTTAGCTGGCACAGAACACGTTCCATTAGCTTGCTTGCATGTAGATGGGACAGAAAGGAACACCAGTGCTGAAGGACAGAGCCACAACTTCACAGAATCATCAGGTTGGAAGAGACCTTCAAGATCACCTGTGCCCTAACATCACCTCAACTAAACCATGGCACTGAGTGCCACATCCAATCTTTTTTTAAACACGTCCAGGGATGGTGACTCCACCACCTCTCCGGGCAGACAATTCCAGTACTTTATCACTCTTTCAGTAAAAAGCCTTTTCCTAACATCCAACCTAAATTTCACTTGGTGCAGCTTGAGACTGTGTCCTCTCGTTCTGTCAGCTGTTGCCTGGAAAAAGAGACCAACCCCCACGTGACTACAATTACCTGAAAGGTAGTTGAAAAGGCAGTCTACCTGAAGGAGAGTCACCTCTGAGTCTTCTTTCTCCAGGCTAAACAACCCCAGCTCCCTCAGTCATTCCTCATAGGGCTTGTGTTCCAAGCCTTTCACCTGCCTTGTTGCCCTCCTTTGGACGTGTTTATCCCAGGAAGTTGGAGGATGTCACTCCTCCTTGCACCTGGAATGTATTTATTTATTTGTCCCAATAGCTCCTGAAAACTCTGTCAAAATGCAGCAAGGGCTGATCCCAATATTGGTGCCAGAAGCTATTGTCAAGAAAGAACACTGGAACTCTTGGGAACATCCTGGCAGCTTTCAGACTCGTGGAAGATGCAAGGCAGGGTAACTTAGCTTGGAAAAGCATTTCTCAACAGGAACACATGAAAGGCACCACCACAGCACTGTCACGCACAGAGATCCCATACCAAAATCTCAAGTCACTCATCTCTGGCAGACCCTCAGAGATAACAGAAACAGGGTTTCCACCTTCCCAGGGGCAGACACAACTTGAAGAAGTGTTGAAAAAGTGCACCTCCTGAACCCAAAGAGAAAAGTTAGGCCTAAAGGCACTTTTCCAGTCAATTTTCATTAATTAGGTTTTTCTCTCAGTGGTCTACTTCGAGTTCACAAAAAAACTTCTGATAAAGACATTTCCTTTTCTGCCAAAAAAGCATGACCCACCATGGACGCATTATTGATATGGACAAAACATAACAGGATTTATTTTTGATCTTAAGCACCACTTGTGAAACTAGTTGCAATTCTCTTAATTTATCTATGTAAAAAACCCTATTAAATAACCTGCTCAACATCTGTTCAAGATTCTTTTTGATGAAAGCTATATGGAGTGCAAAATAAATAGGAAACCTAAATATTCCATGCAAATATCAAGACACACTCTAAATATTGTGATCCTACACAATGCACAGTGTCAACTGTGACAATGAAGGCAGGATTTACTGCTCATGGTCCAAATACATAAACCACCATTAGTTCAAGTGCTGCCAGTAGCTGATCTACTTTATGTAGAAAAATTACACTCAAATGCGAATCCTAATTTGAGCTATGCAAGCTGAACATTAAAAAACTACTTGAAAATAAAATGTTGCAATGGTAAAATAAAAAAATCGCATGAATATACAAATTGTATTTTTAGCACCCAGTTTACATAATTGCCCATTTCCAAGAAGGGAGTTTGTCTGAATTTTTGATGATTTTAATGGAATACTTTATTCATCATGGTGGCTTGTAGAACATCACTTAAATGAGAATGCTCAGACTTGCAATTCCTTTTTTAGTTCAAATAGAGTTGCTCATAGTTGCAATTCCCATTTTTCTTCATGTACTTCCAGTCATGGCTTTCTTGCAACATTTTTTTTCTAGGGATAGTTGTAATATTTTTGAGCATTACCATCTGTAGATCTGTCTCCCTGTTAAAGATTCAGAAGTAATAACCAACCAATACAGATTCAGTTCTTTGCCATGGAGCAGCCATCCTGTGTTCTCATATAGAGAGCCTGATTTGCAACCTCGTTGAAGAGGAGACAAAATAATGCAAAGTACAAATCGACCTTTTATTCTGTGCTGCCAGGGAAAAAATGCATTTCCACTACAAAAATCTAATTCCTTCCAGAGTTCCTATGTCCTCATTCAGATACAATGAACAACCACATGGGCTATACCTACTCTCCTGTCTTGATCCATAAATATCATTATGGAAAGTGTTTCTGCAAGAAACCTTTGTCTAAGGGATACTGCAAACCCTGACACTCAATACTAGAAACCCGGTTTCAAACCTTGGAAACTAAAATTAGGTCTGTATGAAGTTGACATAAATTATGCTTTCTTTTTGTTCTAGAATAACCTAAACCCACTCATTCCTCTCTCATTTTGATAAGCTGAATAGGTTGAGCTTCTAGCATCGTTCATGAGAATCGCGTTTCTCAGATTCCAGACTGCTTATGTAGCTCTGAATTTTTATGAGGTATCTGTAGCAGAAATGAACTTAGTATTAATCACCAATAAAAATACCACCAGTGTTGCACACAGAAACAACAAATCCTTTTTTTCCTGCACAGTAGCATCAAACTTGTGTATTCAATTGCCATTACTTCTCCTCAGGACTCTACAAATAATTAATTTTAGGGCCTGATTGTAATAGAAAAAGATAATTTAATTTCTAACAAGATATTTAATCTGGCCTAGAGCAAAATGCTTTCTTACAGATTTAAGCACCAAAGGACTTTCAGTTTTTAAGGTGAAATACAAACCAACTATGTTTAAAATTAATTTTGAATAGAAAAATTGTTATTCATATTTTTATGTAAATATTTATCATTCCTTTTTGGGCCTAATTTCTGAGTGAAAAGGAAGTTTATGTCACCATGACAGCTTTTTTTGTCTTCTCCTCTTTTCCCTCCTGAAATCATCTGAACAATTTCTATGAGGGCCAATTTGGGTTAAGGCAAACTGCAAAACCGAGCTACAGTGGCTACAAAGGTCTCGTTTCTATGCACTTTATTCTGCTTCAGAGTGAACCAATTCGAGTAAGAATACAAAACATTTTGAGAAATAATCTTTACACGCACAGTTTAGATGGAGGTGGATTGTAGTAACCTGAAAGCAGGGCCCCAGTAACGCCAAAAGAAAACAAGAGTGCACTGGGCCACTCAAGGCAAGGTGCAGTTTGGAGAAAGTTTATTAACTGTGATGCTAAGTTAGCACTGAGCTACAGCAGCTGGCAGCTAGGGAAGCAAAGAAATAGACCTGTTTGAAATGTGAGTGCCACTGATTTGAAAATTTTAAAAACTATGAACTCTGGACCCAGAGGTGTCATTTTATAGTTAATTTTCAGAGAGCTAATACACAGCAGTCAATGCTGGAATAAGCCAACACACCTCACGAAACTATTTATTGTTAGAACCACAGCTGTGATACACACGGTTACTATTCCAGAAAACAGCCCTAGTATTACTTTTTAAAAGGGTAATGAATGCAATAAAAGGTTCTCAGCCACTGCAAGAGCAATAACAGTATTAATGTAATTTGAAAAGATGGTCAAAACTCTTTGCTAATGCTCATGAATCATCAGCTGCTTTTGCAATGTAATGGCTGTGTTTGGAAATTGCATTTCCCCACTCATTCACATTATTCTGACCATTCTTCCAGTCTGTCTGTTTTTTAAAGCCATCACGTGTCCAAGAAACAGCAAGCATGAGCCTTGAATGTGCTTTTCTCCTGCTTTCATTACAGAGAAGGAAAATAGACTTGCAGGTGCCCCCTCTGAGCAAGAAAAAACATCCTTCCAGACAAGCACCTCTGCAATGTGACCATGAGCTGCTGATGGAGTTGCTATGGTTATAAAGAGGTCCTCTGTGGGGGACATCTTCACTTGTGATTAGGTTTTGACAGAAGCAGAGGGGTGCTTGATGTGGGAAGGAAGGATGGAAAGAGTTTCCGCCATTTTATCAGTGTGAAAGTGAAGTTAAACGACATCTGAAGTGTTTTTGGAGAAAGCCCAAACCTTGTTTCTGACATACAGGGGTTTTCCATACAGGCCAGAAGCAATAACCATACACAGAAACAAAACAAGCAGAAATGGAGTTGGTCCTGACCTGTGGAGTTTCCTGCAATCTCATGCAAGAGATCATTACGCTCTCCACAGGGCAATGAGACTAAAAATAGTCTAACAGGTGAGCAAGCAAAGGCCTGGATGTGGCAGGGCCTAAGTGAGATTTTGTGTTCCTGCACCAGAAGCACTAAAGGCAAAAAGGATTTAGTATTTTCTTCCCAGCTGCTTCCACTTCTGTTCCTGAAATTGCACCTGGTCACTAACTCAGGCTGCTAAGGAGGGGAGAGGCAGAGAGAAGCCAGGGAAGATGGAGGTGGCCAAGCTAACTGGGGCAGAATTTAAAGGAGTGAAATGCTGAGCATGGGACTGCAGCACCTAGAGACCACTGAGAAGCCTCTTCCTTTCTGTCCTTTGGGATGGAGCCCCTGGTACAACACCTCTCCTCTCTTCCTGCACACTTCTTTCTATCCATCCTGCCAACTCCAGCTGAGTGGGCAGCCTGTCTGAAATAGCACAGGAGGGGCAGCTACCCTCCACATTAATGCTTGTTAAATTATTTGCCTTATTGTATAAAATTCATTGGTTTCCTTTCCTCTCCCCACATCCTCATCTTAGATCTCCAGAGCAGACCTTTCCATGGGAGGATGGGGTGGGAGAACTACATCTGCTATGGAGAGATAAACACCCTTGTAAAAGGCAAAAATGAACCAAAATCTCTATTTCAAAATACCAGGACAGCTGAAATACCAACAAGCAAAAATCATTCTGATTCTAAAGTTTTAGTGACATAAAGAAGGCTAACTGGAATGGTTCAGAGTGTGAAAAGTTGTGACTAATAAAAAATATGAGTTCTGTTTTACTATAAAATCTCATCACATACAAAAATTGTTCCTGTGAATCATCCTTGATGCTGGCGAGCAGACTCTGTTCAGAGCACAATGTCTGCACTGTCCATAAATATTACCATGGCCAGTAAACTCAAGGCAATGACGAGGGGGCTGTAAAACCATTGAGGGTGGCATACACTGCAGTGGTTGTAAAAAATGCCATAAAGGAAAAATAATCTTTTATTAAATCTTTTGTTTGGGAGGAGCTTTGTATTTTAACAGGGCATTTAGCACTCGAGATAGCTTTCCAGAAGCAGCAGTATCTCTGCCCTTAAACTGGATTTGGAGTCCTGTAAAGTTCTAAAATTACTTCAGCCAAGAACATTTCTACATTTTCTAAGCTGAAACCTTCATTGCCTTGCTCAAATATTTTCAATTGAAACATACAGAAGTTCTGGAAAAAAGTTATTGTTTACTTCTAAAAGCTCAACACACAACTGTACAAGCTCAGTAGGGGAGTGCAAAGTCTGACATCTAAAAAGCTACACACAAGCCAGTTACAACTAAAACCCATCCATTTTATTTATCTTACGTAGCTAAAGGTAGTGGCAGGGTAAGAAAGTTGTGTGGGGCCTGATGGGCCAAGTGTTGTGCTGTGGCTTAGTACCACAGATGGTAACCAGGCTGTTACTCTTCTTTTCCTGCAAGGGCATGCATCTGGAAGCACTCTGGGGTATCCACAAAAATCACAATGGTAGGGGTTTCTGAAGTGCATCCATCTTCCAAGATAGGGGGAAAATTTGGTTTTGACCTCTAGACTGTTTTCTGGACTTAAGGCAAATACTGAAGGACCTTCTATGTCCTGACCAGAGTGGAGACAGCTCACAGGAAGACACAGATATTATAAAACTCAGTTAAACTGCCTTCAGTTCTCCTATCAGGACTGACAGGTTTATAACCAAAGCAAAGGAATTTTAATATTAAAAAGCCAGACACAGCCTTTTCTCAGACTATGCAGACAGATGTTGATTACTTCAATGAAATAAAAATAAGTATATTGCTTACAAAATAAATTCACATTTTACAGGTTTGATAGCATTTGTCAACATGTGCAATCGTAACAAAATGCCATATGCTCTAGAGATTAAGTATGACGCTTGTGTAATGCCAAACGAGTACTTTGGGAGTTGTTTTTACATATTAGATGTTTAGAACTTGTTCCTTAAAGCATTAAATATTTCCTTTGGAATAGCAAATTAGCAGCAAATCCAGCAAAACCCTTCACAGTACACTATAAAACAAATCTAAAACAAACTCTACTCTCACCCACAGAGAGGGTAGGATAATCTTAGGATAGTTCCACACTTCTCATTACTATTAAAAAAGACATAAATTCAATCTTTATCATCTTTTCTATTACAACACAGTCTCTCTATATTAGGACATGCAGAATCTAATCAAACACAAATGCTTACTTAAACTAGTCAAGCTCTGTGTATTTTGTACCAAAACCAGCATATCGTATCTAATTAACCCTTCTGCTTTTCTGGCTGTGTTGCTCGGATTGCACTGACCTGAGCACTAAACCCATGACAATGAAATTTAATTGAAGAGCTCACGAGGGAAAAATTGCACTCCATTCACCTTAGCCTTTTGTGGCATAAACCAGTAGCATTTTTAATATGGCCTGTGTTCCACCAAAATGCATCCCACAAATACTTCCGGAACAGCACTAAGGGGGAGGAGGGCAGCACTGCTTCCCCCCAAACAAGATTTGCAGAATCACACTATAGGATATAAGGGCAGTACTTGCTCCTGCAGGCACAGTAACTGAATTTCCAGGCTATAATTGGATGATGTGGTTTGCACCATCTCCAGAACCCCTTGATGGAATTACATCTGCCTGATAAATTATATAGTTTTCAGAGCTGTGTTTTACACAGTGCATGGAGCCCTGGGTCCTAATGTCTTGATGGGTATCATCTACCTTTTGCTCCAGACATCCCAAGGGAGGCCTAAAATAATATGAGCTGCCCTTTGTTCAGACATGATGCAGAACGGGAATGCCCATGGGAGAGCTCACAGAAGCCTTCTCCTTGCCAAAGGGACTCTCACAGGCTGACATTCATTCTCCCTCTCTGAGCTGAGGAGGTAGGGGGGAAAAGGGATATCTGCTGTTGTCTGCAACTCCTTTTCTTCCCACAGAAAAGCAGTACAAATCCACAAAGCATCAGCCACTGGTTTTTAACAGGCTTGGTAAGCTGCAAGCATGACAGCACCAGGGACAGGCTGCTGAGGTTGGTTTGACCCCACATGTCTTTATTAAAGAATCTCAGTATTTTTTTACACCTGAAATTTTGATGTGTTGAAACAAAGTAGGAGCTTAGCCCGATTACATTTTGGCTTCCTCTGACGCCTTTATGCAGAAGACAGTATATACCAAGGGAGTGAATTTCAATCTGAGAATGTAGAAGGAATTGAAAAATAACCTATATATAACTGCAGTAGTCCTAATGGCAGCCTAAACCCCTGAGAACTGATGGAAAAAAACAGGGCCTGCCTTCCTCCATCTATCCCCTGACTAAAAGAGAATACACAATGAGGTTGGACAGAGAATAAATGAATGAGAAAATAGTCATCTAGTATACTTATTTAATTAGTTCTTTCTGCTTCTAATGGTAATGTGGCAGAATACGAGACTGAACAGAACAAGGTGGCTGCCTATGGCATAATTAGGCCTTTTAAGGAGGGAGAGAAAGACATCAGTCTGCACAGGCTGGTAGGGAAGGCAACTTCAGCGAGCACCCAATTTCCATAGCTGGAAACACAGAGCTTCTTTAATGAATGCCTCTGATAAAGCATTTAGGTTTTTTGGTTACAATTTTGAAATAAAACTTAGCTGTTACCTGTCAGTTGAAAAGCTGGGTTTTCTTGGTTTGAAAACTTGGGTTTTCTTTGCATTACTGGAGTCCCCAGACTTGGGGCTCTCTGGCCTCGAATATGTAAAAGATGACTTGTCATAGGTTAGCAAGCATAGTCCTGGAAGGGATGTCCTTGCTAAGGGGTGCTTACAGCTTCCTCTGGGACCTGATAGAACCTATCAGCTGGCCAGTTTGAATATGGACAATTCTCTAAGCCACTTAAAGTTGTGGCCGCCTCTGTGATCCACATTTAAGAATAGGCAAACTCCCCCCCAAGCTCTCTCTCGTTTCCGGCGCTGGCACAGGTGGCTGCAGGCCCCGTGTGGGGGCCAGCGGGCCCGGCCAGGCCCTGCTTGGGCCAGGCCAGGCCGGGCCACGGCCATCCTGGAGCCGATGGACCTGTTCCAGCCGTGGAACCCCCCCCACTGCCTTGCCGTGGGCAGCCGGAGCGGCTCGGCTCTCCCCCTCTCCACTGCGATAAGAAAAATTCAACATTCCAGCTGCAAAGCTGCAAGGCCGAGGTGAGAGTAACCCTTTTATTGCTGTGAAGAGCTGAAAACCTGAGGGAAGAGAGAGAGGAGATGCTTAAAGCTGAAATTCTGTTGTGAAGCTATGATATATCAGAGTATCCTGTTGTAATTTCATGAAGATATGGGGGGTGGAGTGTTCAACTCGTGAGCAAAAGCACCTGCGCTGAGATAGGCAGATGCTGACGCAGCTGTAATTTCATGAGAAGTTTGGACAGGGAGAGATGGACCAGATGAGGACTTTTGCTCCAAATGGGAAAGGAGAAAACCTCAGTCCCTAGAGATGAACGAGATGAGGACTTTTGCTCCAAATGGGAAAGGAGAAACCTCAGTCCCTAGAGATGCTCCCAGAGATAGTCCTAACAATGAAGATGGGGAAGACCCTTTGCTCCCAGGGAAGGAGAAGGGCCTCTGTTTTTGTTTCTGAACGGCTCAACCTTAAAATTGTACCCCAAAAACTTCAAGAGTGGACCCTCGAAAGCAGTTGTGGGAAAAGCTGCAAGTCGGGGGAAGGGACTCACACGCAGGCAGAGAGACTCCTCTTCCTAAATGGACTGAACAATATTTGGAAGTGGGCGGCTGTCTCGTTGTGATAATGTTTTCATAGCATGGGCAAGAAGAGACTTTCTAAATGGACTGAACAAGGTTATTATGGAAGTGGTAAACAGACTGAACATCTTAAGGGTTGTCTTTTTACATTGTCAGTGGGAGAAGGGAGGAAGGTGGGGGGAGGAGGAGAGTTCTGAAGGTGGTATAATTTTTTTTTTTTCTTCTTTTAGGTCTGTTAATTAACTTCTTTATATTCTTTCAAGTTTGGTGCCTGCTTTGCATTTCTCCTAATTCTTATCTCACAGAAGATAAACAGTAATTAGTATTTTGGACCAAACCACTACACTAAATTGGTGTTTCTGCCCGGTTACAAACCCAACCCGCGACATGACTTTAACACCTGAATGGTTTTTTTTAAACAAAAGGTGAATAAGAATGAGACAGCAAGAATGGAAGTCTCCAGAAGGAAGGACTGCCCCAAACCTCTTTTTCTCCTTCCCCTCCTCCCCTTTAGAGGCAAAAATCACCACTTTGTATTTTGACTGAGTGTCCTGGAGCCGAGCACTCTCACTTTTCTAATACATAGCAAGTGGTCTGAACACAGAGACACATACCCTGCACTGCCACCCATCACCCCGGAAGAAACCTGTGGAGAATCCACACGTTTTCAGAAGTCATTCAGGCTGCTCAGTACACTGCTGGGAACACTCAGAAGATTTAGTTACCAGCAGCTTGTATAACAAAGGCAGGGTAGCATAAAAAGCTGATCTTGTAAAAGAGGGCTGGAAGCTGAGTGGTTTGACAAATACACCCTTGTATCAAGACCAAACACACCTGTAAGAATTCTAGTTACAATAAGGAAGCAACCTTAACTAAAATCCTTAAATGAAAAAAAAACCTATTTTGCGCAAAACATAAGTATTTTTCTTGGGCCAAAATGCATATGCACACTTACACATCCTCATCCCCAGGTGAAGTGTAACACCATTATAACCCTACATCTGTAGCATTAAAACCTAGAGACTCAGATGAACTGATTTTTTAATGGATTTTTTAACCTTTTCAGAGAATCCAGCCCCAAATCTCTCTCTTTTCTGAGAATTCTCCAAAAGTATCCAGGCCCCAGACTACTTCAGTGTCCATCTGCAACATACACTGCAGCTTGGCAGAACTCTTTCCCTTAAACTAATCAGTTTTGCTCTAACCTACACTCCTGTGAGATGTAGGACAAGCATTATCTTAAGTGCATCTCTGTTTAGTTAATAACCTCATTTAGGGTACAATAATTACACACAAGCAGCGATCAGGATCGTGTCTGGTAAGAAGCTGCTCTGACTGAAGTTGATAAATACCTAGCAACCGATTTTAGTTAAAATTGGATTGAACTTCCCAAAAGGTCAGTAAAATTAGTATCTACCTGAAAATTACTATAACCACTCCAAATTGTCACAAAGAATTTTTAAAATTAACTCACAGGATAAAATGAGGAATTAATGCCAGGACATCAACAGAAACCTAGAAAGTACCATTAAAAAATATAGTCTGATGGTGACAATAATTTATTTTTTCCGAATTTAATGACAATAATGTTTATGTCTTTATTAGCATTAATAAACTTGTATTTCCCTGCATGACACTGATCCTTCAGTCTTATTTCTTTTAGGTAGATAAGCACTTCATCAGTTTTTTTTTTCTTTTTTGCTTAGCCATGCTTAGCTTGGCGTTGCCCTTTCATCTCCTGCAAGTCTGATTATGCAATTAGAAGGTTTTTCTCTTTTATAAAATTCAACTCAGCCTTGTATTTCAGCATGTTACCTTTATCTGGGGAGATGAGTAACAATTCCACTTAACTTCTATGGTTAGATTTTCAAAGTCTGGTGCTGCCGAGGCCATTCCTGACAGGTGTTTGGCACCAGGCTTGCTCCTGCAGGGCAGGTACCTGGGTTTATCAGTCTGCAGGATTGCAGCCAGCCTCCCCAGCAGCTCATAGAGCAGAGCACCAGGTATCTCCACACCAGCCTGCCCTCACATCCCACCACCCAGGGCTTGGCCTTGGCATTTGGCATCCAGCTGGCACGGAGGTGTAAATCACTGTGACCACAAGGCACATTACTTTCACCTCTATGCAAACAGAGGAGATGTTAGATGGACACCCATGGATCTAACTGCATCCCAAAATCAGTTTCTCTGCATGTCATGATCTTGTCCACTGTGTCTACATGGGGGTCAAGACCTAGAATTGCACTGGTGGAAACCAGAGCTGAAAGGGGAGGTCAGCCCTCAGTAGGCAAGAATGCTGCCCTCACTTAATTTTCAAGAACACCTTTGTTTTTCTGCTAAAGGGGAAAAAAATACCAGCAGAGCAGCTGTAGGTGAAGGGGGACTAAGCCAACATCTGCTAAATTCCTGGGAAGGAAAATTGACTTTGGTGTGCTTTGGATCTCTCCCTCATTTTGCAGGGTTATTATTTTATCTTACCCAGGTATTGCTTTATATAAGCCTTGGTGCCGCTTCTGCAAATACCCTGCTACACCTGATTTTGAAAATCCAGAGTAAAGTATAATACCTTTGGAGAAGAGAATTGATATATAAAAAAATATCATTATCTGAAGTCACTGCCATTCCTTTAATCATAAGTTAGAAGAGAGATTTTGCAATTTTCTAAGTGAGATTTGCTCACTGCTAAGAACAAAATGTGAGCGCAGCTAATGTTAGACTGGGCAGTGCACCTTCTGAACATATTTGTAAGCCTCTTACTGGGAGAAAATAGTCACACGTTTTCCCAATCATTATCCTTGGACAAGGAGCAGCTCTTTCCCCTTTCAGATGGGTTTTACTCACAATGACATATTTAGTGTTAGAGGCACCAAAGGGAACAAAATAATAAGCAGGTTTAATTTTTTTTTGTCAGGTCCAAAGCATCAATCTAAAATCGCTATGCCCAGTATCACTTTAAAAAGAGAATGGGTGAACATAGCAGTATTGTGTTCAGGTATTTATCTCAGAAACCAGAATACTGGGGTTTTATAATCAGAATTTTAGTATCTCAGCATTACAACAAAATTGTTTGCTAAATGAATTAATGGGTTTTGTTTATAGTTTCTGTTTATTTATTCTAAATGAATATTTAGGTGATAATGACACAATATCAGCAAGTTGAAGTGCAAAATTTCATAATTAGTGATCATTATGTTACCTCTTTTTTACTATTATTAAAATGATAACAAGCACTATATGAACAAATTAACTTAATAGATAACATGCAAACATTAAAAAAAATCACCTAATGGTTATTATTTATTTTCAGCAGAAATAGCTGCTGTAAGGGTTGGCTTCATGGAAGTCAGTGCAGAGCTGTGTTCTAACCTGACTCAATAAGCCCTGATAACTGACAGCATCTTTCAGAATATGCAGCACTGATACCAAACCAGTATGGTGGGACAGGCACCCTAAAACTACGACCCTTTGAAAGGATTTTGGCCCATAGGTTTCACACAGTGTTGACTTTTCTTCTGTCCTTCCTTCCATTTCCTGCTCTTGGTGCCTGCTAGAGCCTGGCACTGCATGTGATGTGGCTGTTCAACAGACCAAAGTACAAAAAATACTTAATAATGCCTTTTCCCCACCATGGTTAGCATGCAGGAAATGAATGAGGCTTCCTGCACAAGGGATAAATCTATAACTAAATGTCAAAAACTATAACTCTCTCTGAAGGTAGCTTATTAACAATTTGCTATGGTTCATTTTACAGTGACACTTCCATATTCAGGAGTGTCAGAGTACAGAGCAGCAGCCTGGGATCAATTCATTCTGACATTAAAAAAAAGATTAAAAAAAAAAAAAAGGGAAAGGAGGGAGAACAGGACTGGTATCTAACAAAGCATCTGGACTCGTTCAAAGATAAAGAAAATTCAAGGTTCATTACTGAGCCCCCCAGTCCCAATCAGACAGGCTTTGTGACACAGTCAGGGTGGTTATAGCTCACTGGAGGAACACACAGCAGCCCTAAAGCCACATTTGCTTAAGTGGCAGGATATGGTTTTTCCTCCCAAATCATGTATTAAAACTCTGCAGAAAAACAGCATGAGTGAAATACACTGTGTGCATATGACAGAAAGACCAATACCAAAGCTATTGAAAGGAAATTAATGAGTACAATAAACCCAGGTTTCTGATACTATTGGTTTTTGAAACCAATAACAGAAGCAATGCAAGGTTTTGCATAAAGGTTATAGAAAAAAGCAGCTCTGATTCTGCAGATAGAAAGAGAGCAAGAACATAGGTTTGGGGCTAACAATTAAAAAAAAAATCAGTTGTAGGGGCTGGCTAAAACCTGCAAGTGACAACTTCCCCTCTGGAACAGGACACCTCTGTAGCGGTGTGCCAACCTGGACACAGCACCGATGAGGAGAGCTTCCATGCCAATGGAAAGGGAAATGTCTGCCCACACTGCCTCCTCCAGCACACAAACTTCATTACTGTTTGTCATCATCTTCTGCTTGGGAAATGAGGGATGGGTATTTCCCACCTCTAGAGAAGGTTTTAGACCTTTCTAGACCAGAAAAATTGCAGTGGAGCCAGGCGCAGCTCGAGGGAGCACTGCTCAGCTTGTTTGCTGCCTCCAAACTGCTGCAGAGGAAAATGGGGAGAATGAAGGGCAAGTGTGAAAAGCCACAATGTGTTCCTCCTGCTGGCTCAGAGGGACCCCTGGCAATCTGTGGCAACAAATGGGTGGTCCTGAAATAATTTTTCTATGAATTTGCTCTCACAATAGCTGTCTGACAGCTGAGATGGGGCAGGTACCAAACTACCTGAGTGGTTATTGGCAAAGTACTTAACAAAAGGGAGTAAGGCATGTTCTGGCAGCTCTGTGATATAACACTATTCCTGGAGCTACCACCTCTTAACGACAACAGTTTGAAGCCACTTTGTTTACATTTCAGTGCAACTCGTGCAGAAAGCCTGAGTCAGAGATATCTGCAATATGTCTTGGCTTTGTTTAGCTTTCAGACGTCTCCAGTTCAGTTTCCCCACTTACATATCCTAGTTCCAAGTTTTTACAGTGAGCTTTACATCCTGGCATTTGTAAATGATAACAGGATAAATAAACAGCCATCTCTTAATTGCTTTTATCTTTCGGAGTGATTTTTAACGCCACATCAGAAATGAAACCCATCTTCTAAAGAACTAAAATCCCCAGCACTCCCAGACCCCTACATCTTTTATGGAGGTTGGTCTGTAAGAGACAGTTTATGAGAAAGAAAATTACTACCTGGCCCAGAGCTTGGACTCTTAGGTGCTACCTGCTTATAAATTTGCAGACTATCCACAGGAAATAAAAACCACAGGGAGAAAAAACTGGAATGCTCTTAAAGGTTCATAAAAGGAATGGTGATCGTAGACCATCCAACTTACCTTTGTATGCTCGGGTGGGGATAACGTTATCAGTAAAAAAGCACAGGTATCTCTAATAAGCTAACAATTTTCTCTTGGGGCCTCCCATTCCATTGGAAGTGTCTCACCTCCATAGTTCTGGATTTGGGTGTCAGCAAGACAGGATGTGGCTTGGAAAGGAGAGATGATGCAGGGCTGGGAGGAGGCCTCAAAGAAACAAATCTGGGGAGATAGTTAACAGTCAGGGTCTCGTGTCTCCTTTCAAAAAACTGTAAATAAATGTAAATGCAAGGAATATGAAGTCTGGTCATGCCATGAGAAATTACCTGTGATTTCTAAGAGGCAGCTTTTCACTCTCTCTATCAGAGAAAATGCCTCGAACGGCTCACAATGGCATTACCCATGCAAGAACAGCTCAAGCGCTGCTGATTTTTCGCTCCTCATGAAAATGAGCAGAATCTGCTGTTAAAGAGTCACCTGACATTGCTGAGGTACTGCTGCTGCATCCAGTGCCAGTGTCTCATATGCTTTATATTATTTATTAACAGAGAGAAAAAGTTAAAATAGTTTGAATATTTTAAACAATGAACAAGCCAACAACTCTCTACCGCGAATAGATACAGAGAGATCAAGTGAAAACAGTAACAACAACAAAAATGAAAAGAAATTATTTTAAGAAGGATGCTTCCATTTGTTGCTAGGGATTTTCCCAATACCAGGGGAAGCTCTCCAAGCCCACATGGAGGATGGTGGCAGCTCTAGCGCCTGGGCACCTCACTGCCTAGAGACTGTTGTTACTTGGACCACACTTGAAAGCTCTCTGTGTTCATTCTCTCCTGTGTAAGTCCATTAACCCGGCTTCCCTCCTGGCTGTGCACTGTCCTGCCTGTTTGCTCTGTGCTCCTTGGGGGCTGGAGCTGGCTGATGGGCCTTCAAAGGCAACGTGCAGGGCAGTGCTGCTTAGGGATTGTCTCAAGCTCTGTGCTTTTAGCAAAATCCTTCCCAAGCACATCTCGTCAGGGCAGGGATTGTGACCACGCTCGGGTCCTGAGCCTGATGAAGCGCTTGGAGAGGGACCATTGTGGTTTAATTGATGGGAGCGTGAGCACTTCTAATGCCCTAATGCAGGAGAAGAGGCTTTTTTAGTAACACTGCTGGTGTTAAAGAAGGATTCACAGCAGAAAAGTTAATTACACAAGCACATGCTTCAGGACAAAGCTGAAAAATATTAGATAAATACTGCATTTGAAAACCCCTTCCACTCATGTTTTTTTTTAAGTGGCTCTTGTCTATTACAGTACTTCAGTGTGTTTTTAATCACAGTTTTTGAGTAGAGACAGGATGTATAACTAAAATCTGTTACACATCTATTCGATTTGATGTTAAAATGATTTAAAAGACAACTCTGATGCACATAATGCAATAGGGGATCTGTTCTCTCTCCAAGAGGCAAGGCAGATTTCTTCTGGAAGTTTCTGGATGGGACACAGTCACATTTGCAAACGAACAAACTGAGAAACTCTTCTCCTATCACCTGACATAATTTTCTGCCTGCTTTCTTCTGTTTTAGAAGAGCAGCTTTCTTACTTGTATAGAGAAGAGATAATACCTCTTATCCAAAAAAGATCCCATTTTAATCACATTAGCATTAATTAGCAGAAAAATTTGATATTCTAATGATGATACTAATTGCTTGCAGAGATCTCAATACCTTCAAAGCATTGCATGAGAATGAATAGAGTAATGCATAACTGTGCATGCCTTTTATCAACTCCAGTATTATTCAATGCTCACTAAATATTTTCTGGAATTAAAATGCATGGTACTTGATACCTGCAAGCCCAGTTGTTTGAAAGAATAGAAGCCACAGAAGCAGCTTTCTGTAAGCTTTAATTTTCTCATCAGAGGAACAAAACATGTTTAGCTTAGTGTGTTTGCTGCTTATCTTACTATTCCAGGGAGCACTGCATATTGCAGTTGTGTGTCTGTTTTTCAGAGGGACTGTGGATAAGTACAGTTTATTAAACCCTGCTGAGGCAATCTGTTGTGTCTGTCTGGTTTAATGTTGTTATAAGTCAGTTAACCATGTACCATACTTGTTAGCTGCATATATACTAATTTAATGTATTGATGGGCTGTCAGTACAAATACCTAATGAATATTAAAATACAAACTCAGATACAGAAATGCAAAGCAGAGCCAGCATGTGGTCAACATTTTGAGGGACAGGCAGAGAAAGGAGAAGACCAGAGTTCAGAGTAAATGACAGTAAACACTCATGAAATGAACCTGAAAACAAATCACTAGCGGCTTCCCAGGAAAGACGGAGGAAAATAATAATTAAGGGTCTCAAAAACACGGGCTCTAAATATACACTGTGAACTTTGTCTTCTGCCAGCTGATTTCAATATAAATGAAACAAAGGGTGGTTAGCAGACCAGTATGCCAGTAAGACAAAGGGAACTAGAGAAAACAGAATAAAGACACTGTACCAGGGGAGGGAGGGGAGGGGAGAAGGAAAAATCTCCCACAGTCTCTTCGGCAATGCTAATTTTGTGTTTAACAATAGCTCTAAAAATGGATAGCAGTCGATACTTTGCATGCTCTGCATAATACAGTCTTTCAGCAAGAGCATGTACGTACAAATCTCTCCTGCTCCAAGTGAATGTGGCAGGAGTTTGCTGGGCATGTTGCTCCCTATTAGATCATATTCAGAGCTGCAGTCAGCTGCTTGTTAGAGATTCAAAGGCTTGTGCACCATTCAGACCCAGCTCAGAGGCAGGCTGTCTATCCTTCACAAGGTTTGAAGCAAAGAGTGAATTACAAAGAGAAACCCCTTGGGCCAGAGCAGGAAATATCAAACCACTGTGAGTGGGGAGGCAGCAGGGTAGAGACACGTGAGCAGCTGATCAAACCAGCAGAAACAGCCCCACAAATGCAGGATCTGTCTGGATCTTAATTGCTGCCTCTTTCCCCCTGTCCCACCTCTCCAAAATAACAAACGTGTCTCGAGGGGAACAGGGACCTGGCATATCTACCAGCTGCAGAAAAGGGAAGAAGAACCACGGATATGCAAAGCTGAGGTGGTCTCCATCTGCAGTCAATAGGGAGAGTGGTCCCTATTGATTGATTTAGAGGTGATTTTCTCAGTGGAGGTCTTCATGCAGGACAAGATGGGAGGGAAATCTGCCAATTTATCTATGACAGAGCCTTCCTAGCTGGAAGCTTACAGCTGTTTTTGTGGATGAGGAAGAGAATATATCTTCATGGATCAAATGCATAAGGATATGTCAGAGTTTCAAGCATTACATAAATGCTCAGTGAAAAGATAAACAGCAAGCCTTTGAAATGAAAAGGAAAATTGGCGAAATTGGAAAATTCTGTTAAGAATCTGAATTTCACATTAAATATATGCTTTCCTAGTGGCATCAGTCACTAAAACATTTTACAATAACCTTCTGATTTAACTGTAACCTAACACCTTACTGCTTGAGCTAGAAGGGTAAACAGATAGCTTTCTTTGACATGTCTGTGCCTTCTTTGCTGCTCCTCTTCCCTGGTTCCTTTTCAGATGATTGGAAATGACTTTAAATGTGCCCCTATAATGCTATGAGGTGTGAAATGCACTCTGCTTCCCTGATCCTCTGGACCCTGCCTGCTCGTCCTGCAGCCTAGGAGAGCAGTAGCAGCAGTGGCCATCAGAAGTCTGCTTGAGGAACGGCAGCTGGGTGGCAGGCTGGGATAGTAAAGCAGAGGAGCAAGGACCAAGCTTAGCTTGGCAAGAGGTACTTCATCACCTCTAATTTACAGGTAAGCAATCTTGCTGGGGGAAGTGGTGAGGGCAGGGACATTCCTGAAGGTAGAAGAGAAAAATGACCTGCTGTGAAACTTCAGGAGGAAATGACTCTTTGGGCCACTGGCAGACATTGGGTAGATGATGGAAAACCCAGCTACAGAGATCAGGCGAGGAGAAAGAGCACATATTTTGAATCCAAGGGAAACTACACTTTTGGGATGGTGAAAAGCAGAAATTTGCACTCATTTAAATCTTTCTCACTCAACCCAAAATATGTGTTGTGGAGAGCTCAGTGCAAAGACACCACCAAAGTTTTAGTGAAGAAAAGCAAGATCTGGACAAGCACTAATGCCTGGGTCCAACCAATTTGTAAGTCTCTCTTCTCTGAATTTCCAGGGTCTTTTTATTTGCTTTCTGCCATCAGAATAAGGCCTGGTACACAAAGGTAGATGTCAAGCAAACATTCAGTTCAGTTTAATAAGATAGAGTGTAAATAACACAGGCTCTACGTTTGACGCTCACTAAATATGACTGCATTATTCCCGTCTCTTGTGGCTTTTTTCATTGCTTCTGGCAGGAAAACATAGAATGGCAGGAAATCACTTACTCCGAGGTAAAGGCTTTCCTTCTGTAATAACTCACTAAAGGCCTAATCCTGTTGAGTTTGAAAAAACTTGGTAAGACAAAGGATGTTTAATTTAATCAAGTATTAAGGTCATGTGCAAAACAAAAATATAAGGAAAATAAAGATGAAATAAAATGCAACCCTTCCATCAAGAGGATGAAAGCAAGACAAAGAAATAATAGTCTAACTGATGGCTTCATGGATGAATGGGTAGTAATATCTGCTATGCCCAGAAAATAACTGAAACATCTGAAATCACCCTTTAAACCAGAAAACAGCTCCTGCTGCTGAAAATGGACAAGTCTGTAAAATGCTTCACTGTGCAGCAGCAGCGCTGAACAGCGGTGCAACTGCAAGAACAAGGCTGCAGCACGAATCTCCCCATAAGCAGAGAGGGGAGGAGGGATGCAGGACCAGCCCCACGTGCCTCCACTTCAGGAAGGATGGAGCCTGCTGCCTCCCGTGAAGTGCAGCTGGAGGGAGATGAGGCGAGGGCACCGCAGGGATGTGCTGAACGAGGCAGAATAAATCCCTGCTCGGTCTTTGCTGACCTGGGGAGCATGGGGAGGTGTAAGTGTGCCCCCTGGGGTGAAACAATTCCAAATTCATCCAGGCACGGGGCAAGGAAAGTGACCTTTTTTCCCTTGCTCAGTCAACAGCAACCACGAGAGAACAAAACACCTCAAAAGCTTGGCTTAGCTAACATGTGCAATCTCAGCTTCCCATCAGTGTCACTCCTGCCTGCTGCTTGCTTCAGCCCTGCCACACACCAGCCCCCTTGTCTTGCCCTGCTTTTACCTGGATGGTTGGTGTGAGGGTTATTGCTGTACAGTCTTGCTGCTCCAGATGCAGACTGAGAGTTTTTGAAACACCTCTTTCTGCATTTTTCTGGCCTTGTGATTTCTGTGTGGTTAAAGGTCCAGAAAATAAACTTGTCTCTGGCACTGTCTTTAGAGGAATTGAAGGAATGAAACTGTATGGCAACTGAATTTCACATTTGAAGCTATGTAAAGTTAGTTCCAATCAAGCTATCACTTGTCAAAAATTAAGAGAAGGCCATCATTAGGCCTCATTCCAGCTGGTTGGAAATTAGTAATTAACTTCTCACAGAAAACAGATAATTTTGCAGGGAATCAGAGGTGACATTTTTACATGTGATATACTTTTTGAGCCAAAGGAGTCTGCATATTGACAGTAAACATTATGCCAACAAACCTCTATAGGCTGGAAGATTCTCCTGCCCTAATTGGGGATGGTTTTCAACAGTGAGGATATTAAAGCTGAAGTAAGAAAACACATTTAGACTGCAGTAAGCAGAGCATTAGCAATCTGAGGTGATCCTACTAACCACAAGCAGAATCGAGAGAGGAATAAATGCAGCAGCAATCAGCTCTGCCCTGGCTCAGGAGCCTCCATCTGGGATGAAGCAAGCAGGGAGGCAGGGAAAGCCACATCAGCCCACCACAAACCCTCGATTATGGGGCCTCCAGGACAGGAAGGTTCCAGCTTATAGGTCCTTTGCTCTTGCTGGGCTCTCACGCAGAACAGACAGAGGAGCAGTCACAGGTGCAAAACTGCTGGCACCAGGCAAAGGCTGGGTTTCTCTGTAACCACAATGCCCAGTTACATTTACATGGGTCAGTTAGTTGTTCCTTGTTTGCTTTTTTAAGAAAAAATCCTGGGAATTTGGGAAATTATAGAAAAGTCTGTCTTATCTCACACCCAAAAATGCTGGTTCAGGCTAAAATCTGGAAGTTCTGTAAAATGCTGCAACTTTTTAAAATGAACACATCCCCACACATGAGCACAAGCATTAAGAGTGCAGCTGACAGTCATAAATCATGCCAGCTCACTGTGCAGACAGAAAGGGAAAAGAAAGCTGTCACTTTGGTGCTTGACAACATGGTGATGAGCACCATACAAACGGGTAGTGCTCATCTAATATAAATTAGGTAGTTGTTGCCTAAAAGACCACCATTAGGGAGTACAATGCACTGGCGCTTAGGTAAACCAATAATATTAGGGAAACCATATAATATTTTCTCCAGCAAGCAAGAGAGGAGAGGCACAGAAGAGTGAAGTTTCCTTTATTAATGACTAGACAAAATACTTGGTTTATTCCACTCTGGAAAAAACCCCAAAACCCAAGACAGCAGAAGCATAGGGAAATTCAGAGCACAGCTGAAGCACTGGGAAAGACAGAGGACAGATCTGCTTTGTCAGGGAAACAAACTGAGCGGTCTAACAAGCCTTTCCCATATCCGATTCCTTGTTTTATGTAAAGGGAAGCATTTTCTTCAGCTTGAGGAACTGCTTCTGCCCCAGTCAGGGAGAGAGCATGGGAGAGAGCACAGTAGGGGAAATTTCCTGGCCTCTTTCTTGCAGGGCTAAAGGCACAGGAATCTGCTAACCTGCACTCTTGCCTCATCTTGGAGGGCCTCAGATGCAACATTTCTACCCAAGTACCAGCACAGCCTTTACTGCTCCAGCTAAGGACCAAATTGGTAACTTCTATGCTGTAAAAGAAATTTAATAAAACCAGGAAAAGCAATTTTATTTTGCTTTGTTCTAAACAGGGATCTACTTGCTGACACGGATCATTAAGTGAAGTAGAATGAAAAAGCACTAGGAATGACTGAAAGCCTATTTAGCAGAGCAGCAGCAATACCTGTAGGACATTAACAGCAAAAAGACAGTGCAGAGTATATAAGGTGCTGGATGAAATTTCCTGTTCATCTCATCATGGCTGCATAGCCCAGCTGTTCTGAAATTTGTTCATGTGAATCAAGAAGACATACAGAACATACTGCAGCAACATGCAATTGGATGAGAGAAAATGAAATTCCATACAATAGTGACACTGGGCACTGTTATGCATGTAGACCCCTTGGAATGTTTTTTATTATCGTCTCTGCTACACAAGGCTTTGAAATGTGGCCATAAGAAGAAAAAAAAAGCTTCATAATAAGACTTGGCAGACAGCACAAGAAGATCTTAGCCCAAAAAATTGCTGTTTTCCTTTCTTCTCTTCTTCTCCCTGTACAGACCAAGACCGAAATTCACTTACAAAATGAGAACAAATAAATATATTTTCATTAAAGATGAATTAAGCATAACAGTCTAGCCTGTCTTACACATAAAAGAGAGGAAAGGAGGTTGTTCCTCATTTAGAAATATACTGCCTTCCTGTGTCAAAATAGCAGCTGGAACCTGAGCTACGAAACCTGGCAAGTGATTAATTGCTCCAGGTATTTAAACAAGTTCCACAGCACACAGAATAGATATAATTAAAAAGAGAGTTTGCTGTCTTAAATCTCCCTATTATCCTTCATCCAAATATGTAATCAGAACTGGCCTAAAGCTGTCGAAGCCTGTGAAACTGTGAGTTTTGTATTTCCACTGGGTCATGTGGGTAATTCAACCCAAACAGACCTTGCAGCACAGGGTGAGGGGAGGAATCTCTGAGATGTTGCTGAGACAGAAGAGTTCCACAGATCCCTCCAGGTAGGACAGTCCTTGTTTGGTCTACTTTCCCAACAGAGTCTTTTTGCAGGATATGGCATTTTTCTTCCCACAGAAAGGACGCTTGGCATGCTGGAACAGATCTATGCCAAAAGGCAAGAAATCTTGAAGGAATAGGCTAACCAGAACAAAGATTTTTTACAAATATCCCCTGTACAGACTGACCAATACAAAAGCTCTAGTTTTAATATGGCCAGAGCCTGCATACTGCTAATTAAGAATGAAATTTGAGCATATTTATAATCACTAAAGAATAGGATGCCAAAGACAAGTATCAATCAGCAAGTACTTAGTTTCTTCAGTAATAAAGTGCATTAAAAAAAAAAAAAGAGTGCTGCACCAAGACCTCAGACCTCTCAGGGAGCCAGTCAATGAGAACAGATGAGAAAAGACTTGCAGAATTCTGATTTATCCCTGCCTTTTATCCAGTCAGTCTGGAAGGACATGCTTTAAAAACTCTTTCAGAAAAGGGGTAGAAATTAAAGCTGATTTTGCAGGGCATATGGATAATTGTGAATTCTGGAAAGTGCCAACACAGCTCTCCTTTTTACAAATGTGACAGTGCATGATGTTAAATGCTTTCTGTAGCTGCTCATGCATGATTACAAAAGATTCAAATAGCAGCTTTATGAGTTTTAATGAAAGCAGAAGGTGTCCAACCTGTGAGACTGCTTTGTTAAGAATATTGGCAGGGTTGGTACAAAAGCAGGAATTTTCTAGTAGGACTGGGTTGCTCAGTATCTGTAGCTCAGACTTTTGAAAAACAAAGCCAAAAACCTTCTGCATTTGGTGAATTTGATTCCTGGCTATTGTCTCTCAACTTTGCCAATGGCTATTATATGCAGGTATCCTTTATGTAATAGATCCCTCTAACACAGTTTATTTCCTTGGCTCCCACCAACAGTTTCTAGAAAGAATGTGCTGTTATTCACTTAAATTGGACAATTCAACGATAGTGGAAGGAATAATGGAGAGGAACCACAATCCCTCAAAGTGATAATAACCTGCAGAGATATTTCACTGCTCATTTTTTAACCAAAACCTGACATTTCTCATTATTTCCGAGTGCAGACTACCTAATCCAGAAGTCTATCTATCACAAGTAATTCAGGTACAGAACTGACATTGCAATTATTTTTACTAGTACTAGCCAAAAATGAACTATGTCTCAATGTGCACAGATCAAATCTCTCCTAGAGATATAGCAGTATACCTGCATGGGAAACTTCCAATTATTGGAATGCAAACACACAGTTGGCGATCCAAAGAAAGTGTTTAGGGAATAAAGTGTCCCTATTTGACTCCATTTATTACTTCCCAATAGCCTATCCCTGTCAAATAACAACCGTATTTTGTGATATTTAAGATGTAAAAATCCATCAGAAAGCGTAATAAATTTATCTCTCGTGCAGATATAACAGTAGTACTAGTGCAAAATGCTTGCAATAAAATATCAATCCATGGGAAATGCACTGGAGTTCAGCTTTTGTTGGAGATTCAAAAGCATGCCTGGTTTTGCTATAAGCTTCAGGACCCAGGTGAAGAGCACTGAGACAATTTGCTTTTCATCTCACAGCTCTTATATGATACCATTGGTTTCATTGGTCGCAATCAAAAATACTACCTCTGACTAGAAGAAAAAGAGAAATAGACTTTTTTCAAATTTTACCAAGGCTGTTCAGCTTTTTTTTTGCAATGATGTGTAGTAAATCTCAGTGGCACCATAGAAAAATTCAAGATTCTTGTAATTGTCCTACTACAATGAATAATCAGAGACCAAACACTGTGCTATTATTATCAGTTACGTCTCTGATGCAATCTGCATTTATTATTCTCCAGGTTTGCAAAGAATAGAGACTTGCTTGGAAGAAATGCAAGCTTTAGTTTACAACAATGGAGTTTTCTTCTGTGCCACCATTCCCTTTTTGCTGAAGGTGTGTGGGTGTGAGAAAAGTCAATGGAATAGAATTCCCTCAAAAAAAAGCTCCCCTGAATAACTTAATGAAGGGTTTTTTACCTTGAACTGCATTACTATATTTACCTCAGGTCTTTTCTTACATAAATGAACAAACTGGAATTACTACATTGCTACTTAAGTACTCATGGGGATTTTTCTATGTAGGGCCTTCTTCAGTCTCAGAGTAAAAACAGAGAAAAAAGAAATTACAATATCCCCACATTTATGCCTTCTATGTTTATCATTTTTACTGAGGTTTAAGTAAGAACTGTATACCCCATTCTGAGGGCTGGAGAGAGCACAGCTGATGAAGAACAGCACCCCATGCCAGCCAGGCATTCATTGCTTGGATGTGAGTGAGGGCAGCAAAGGCTGACACGTAATAGTGGCCAACAGCCACCAGCACAATGAAGTTGCAAAATGGGCAAATGGTGTGCCAGAGCACACCAGCCAAGGTATTTCTGATTCAGATTCTGGCAGGTACACATGCAATCTCATCCAACACACTCCGCACAGCTGGCCTTACCCACCTTCATGAAACCAGAATCAGTGCAGATAAGAGATACGGGGATGAACAGGAGAACAGAGCTCTTATCTCAGGAGGTAAAAAGCTTTGCTGACGTGCATGGAAAAGGAGAACTGAGAGTGGCAGAAGGTAGAAACAGAGAAAAGCAATGTGAGGGAAACGCCAGTATTAACAAAAGCTAACAGTTACACACTGGCTATGAAGAAATCTGGACTATAAAGAATATCCCTGGGAGTAATAGGGAGAAGGAAAAGCTTCCCAGCAGGAACAGCATCAGAAAAACAACAGACCTCCCAGGGGAAAACACTCAAGTGAAAAAAAATCCCTCAGCCTGGTACTGAGATGGCTCTTGATGAAGCTATGAAAGGACTCATGTGGTGTGCTTGCCTATCATAGCGGGACAATGGATTCGGTGACCCAGCAGACCCCTCTGATTCTTATGGTCATATAACAGCAATAAAGCAAATTGCCTGTAGCTTTGTTGCTTGGGTCATCTATCAGACAAATGAAGATCTTGGGCTGCAGCTCTGAAATAAGCCCCCCAGTGCAACAGCAGCAGGTTTTGGCATGCCCCATTGGTGCTCCCCAATGCTGTGGGCAATGTGTGGTGAATGAAGGGCACCAGACCTCTCATCTCCTTGCTCCCCCCGTCTCTGCTCTGTCCTCCTCCTGCCAGTGCCCCTTGGTTCTCCGCCTGCCCGGGAAACCTGGTGTGGGGCACTTGGCTTGTCCAGCTGCAAACCCCAAGCCTTGCTCCCTGTACAGCCAAGAAGCCAGAGGGATCTCAGCCCAAAGATCACATCCGAGGCAATCTGGAGCACCGAAGGCAAAGCAACCTCTGGAGACCCTTGTGCAGTGCACAGCTGCCTTTTGAAAGCTGCTGGCTTTTGAAAACAGTTTAACTTTCAATGGCCTAGAGTAAGTGGTCTTTCTAAATAAAAATGTAATCTTAATGAACCACAACTTTATTAATGCCAACCAAGCTTACTTAAGTATTATCATAAATGAGCATATAAATAGCTAAGTAAATGCAAAGATATTTCAGACCTCCACAGGGGATATTAATAATGATAACTTCACTCCAGTGAGACCCTGAAGACTCTACTCAAAACCTAGGGTTTCCTTAGTAAAATACATTGATCCAACAGAGATTTATTTACAGCAGCCTACTTTTAGTACAGAGGACTTATAACACTATTACTCTGGCTATGTAATTAGTGGGTAAAACACATATACTAATGAGCTTGAAGGTAGAATTCAAGTGTTTTATGGATGAATGGTTCACCCTCCTTTCTGTAAAGATTTTACACTCTTTACTGTGCTAATTTGTGATACTGGGAAGCAATTTCTTTCCTTTCACTCATTACATGTCCACAAAGGAACAGAAGATTAACTCTCTTTTCACCAGCCCTCTAAATACTTGTAATCTCAAACCAGTCTCTAGTGCCTTTTGGTGATAATAGTCCTTGATATACCATGTCAGCACAACTATGAAATTAAAGCACATTATGGCAAAATGCCTTCCAACACTGTTAAAAGTTTTGGCCTCCCACATGAAATGAATCATTTCAGTATTAAGTTTTCTTTTGGCTTTGCTGTCAAGTTCTCTGTAGAAAAAAAACTGCCAAGGGTTTTATAATGGCTCCTGTCACCTTGCACCTCATGGCCTCAGAAACACATACTGCTGACTTCAGCTACGGCTTTATCCATAACTTCATCCTAAACAACCCTGAGCCCATAAAAGCCACAGAAGAAAAATCCCCACTTTATTATCATATTGAACATGTCATGTTCTTGAAATAAACCAGCATCATGAGACTTTAATCCTCTTTCAACTTCCCATAAATGCCATCAGTCAGAAAACTGTCAGCTCAAGTGTGACAAAAAACCTGCTTCCATTCCCAAGAGACTCTGCTGAAATGAGTATTATTAGCCCATTTTCTCCTCTAAAGGGGTCTGTTACAAAAGAGTGAAGCATCAAGAAATGCAGTCTCTAGCACAAGATCAATATTGATGCCTCCCCTGTTGAGAGGCTTAAAAATGCTACCCAACATACAGCAAAAACCTTTGTGGCTTTCCAAAGTGTGTGGTTGAGAAAGGGGCTGGAAAAGTGGCTGTGTGACTTCAGAAGGATGTGACAGGGCCTCCTTGCCTCAAAGCTGATCCATTTGTGACAGTGATGAGTGCAAAGTCTCCACTTTTCCCTCTCAAAAGAAAAGCAGACGATGCTTGTCCAGACTTTTGCTAATCAACTACCTAAAGACCCTTCTTCTCCTCTTTGTCTAAACACAAACTGACCATCAAGCAGTCTGGTATATTCCAAAACATCTCTGCTTCTGTCAAGTTGCTCAGCAAAATGATAAATTCATAGCATGGTGTGCCAGAGACACAGTTTTTCCCATTAGGAATATCTGACTTGAAAGGGCAGCAAAACATTTTCTCCAAATTTTGTAAGGAATTAATTTGATCCCATCCATGAAGCTATGAACTGAGCAAATGGAACATGCATTTCTTCTTTCCAGACTTGTTTTGCATGGAAGGGGATTTTAGTCATTTTCAGAAAAGCTCCCAGGAGAGCATATTTGGGTTGGTATATATTGTAATACTGCTCCAAGGCCCCACTCTACTGATATTCCCTGTTACTGTTTTACAGAAGAGCATTGATAGATTACTCTTATAAGCACCTGGCATGTTTACATAATTTCCTTTATCTTGCATTTTGTCTACCAATTTATGTCTGTTTACAAGGACTTCATCTTCCTCAGTCAATACAGAAAAATTTCCATACTCATTGCACATGGATCTCCTTCAAGCTTGTGCGAAGAAGTTTTCAGACTAAGTTCTGCCTCTGCTTCATTAGAAAAATAAACCAAGCCAACCAACCCTTATTAGAAGTGTCAATAGGCAGGCCCAAAGTCCAAAAGCACTGAGATGGAAATTCCAGCCTGTGGGCACTGCCCACAGAGTAATACAGCCAGGTGACAGGAGATATCCAGTTAGCCACCACTTCTGCCATCTTTCTTTCCCAGAGCACCAGGGATGCTGGGGCTAAGCACAGGCTTAGGAACACAGGCTAAGGGACATAAAAAAGATTCCCTGTTGTTCCAAACATGTCTTGGGGCTCCTTTCTAAACTACTTCCTTGTATAAAATGGCCAAACCCCACGCAAGATGGGCAGAGGTATGAATATCACAGCAACCCGAAGAATGACTTCACAGAGGATGACCCATTTCTTTCATCAGTCATTTCAAATGTCATCGTGATTATTAAACCCCAAACCAGTAACATTCACCTAGGAGCTAAACTGAAAGACACACAGGGTATTGATTGAAATCAAACTATCTATCAACTGCTGCAGCTCCCAAAATTTCGGTCGCTATGCAGTAACTGTCATTTTATGCTTCTTTGAACTGCTACTTCTTTTGGCCATCAGCTTTCTACACTCCTCCAAGCACACAAGCTGCAACCATCTGACAGTAATTGTCATGACAACTGATGCTGGTCCCAAGAGGACAAAAGACAATACCGCCAGCAAAATTCAATAAGCAACGTAATGAAGTGGAACACATCACAGGAAGTTAGTTGTGGTTTCATGGTATGGAGAATGAGCAATCTGGAGGATCCCTTGAGTGTCCCAGGGCTATCCATGTCCCAGCCTGGAGTATTCACATATGCTGCTGCGCGTGACCTTAGTGCCCTGGATGGGATGGAGAGATGCTGCAAAGGAGCAAATGATCAGCTTGGAGGAGAGAGGCAGCAGGGTGATGTCAGAGGAAGAGTGGTTTAAAATGAAGTGAGGAGATTTGTAGACGGTGGGGCTGGAAAGGCCAGTATAACACTTAGTCTGGCCTACACAGAATGTCACACTGATGTAGGAAAAGCCAGAGAAAGATCTTCAGAACAGAAATTAGGATTAGGCACCTTCCTCGCATGCATTTTTAACTTCCTAAGTTTGCAACTTACTGGCCTTCCCATCATCTGAAGACAAAAATCTAACAAGTTGTAAGAAAATTTAAAAGAAAAAAGCACACTTGTTTTTATCTACTCCAGTTCTAATAACTAAGGAAATGCCTTAATTATAAGCATAGGTTAACTGCATGGCATCATTATAAGGCTGATTTGGAGTTGCATGACTGAATTAACTGCATCCCTTGCCTTCAGGTTTCTTTGATGTGGAACTTTAATTCAGACTTTCATCATCTTATGATGACTGATTCTGGAATTATTATAAGTGTTCTTTTATATTTCTTTCTATCAAATAATAAGTTTTCACTTTCAACTCTAACAAAGATTTCAGTTTCTAATGACATTCAAGTATCCAGCTGACTCCAGCTAATTTAGCTAACCGCTGTGTTAGCATGGAGCAGACAGGCTAACTCAGGAGAAGTGGCATGCTAAGAGGAGCAGTTCTGACTGACAAGGCCTTAAGCTAGCTCCTCATATTTTTCTAATTTGTTCCCTACTTTGACTCAAAAAATAATCGCTAAATATCATACAATTCCCCCCTTCAACCATAAATTGCTCCGTTTTGTTAAAACCAAGCCTGGAAAAAGAGCTGAAATTTGTTTGAGAAAACTCAAGTTAAGAGAAGGCAATAAACCCCCCAGCTAGGAAACAATTCTCTAGAAAAACAAATGTTGCCAAGAAAGCTTCCTGCAGCCCCGCTGTCAGAGCGCTGTGACTCAAGGCAAGCACCACTAACTAAGCTCAAATGGAAGCAATGCAGACTGCCACAGAGAACAGCAAACAGAAATAAGGACCCTTTTTGCCCAGATGCAATGTTTGTATTTGTGCTGGCAGTACAGCAAGAGGCTCAGAAAGTCCAGCACCAGGCCTACAGAGAAAAATCCTTTGGTTTGTAGGCAGCACACCAGGTATTCTGCCGTATCCAGGAACATTAAATCATCAGTTTTACCTGCAAGCATCACAAACTGAACTTTAAGAAGGCACCTCCGGATAGGAACAAACTATCTTGTTTATCCAAATCAATATATCAGTGCAGACCTGCAGCATTTCTCCTGGTGAATAAAGATCTGGCACTATTTACACAGAGATAACCTGCATCATTACTATTAAGATTCAGCCATGTGATAATTCCAGCTGTATGGGATAGGCTACAGGTATATTAGTGATCTAAAGAGATGTAACATTTAAAAATTTTAGCAAGGAGCTTATCCTTGCCAAGGCAAGATGAAGGACTGGCATCTCTACTTCTTCCTCAATTCAGAAAAAGATACTACTGGATATGCAATGCCTGCGGGGGATGAGAAAGCTTTTCGGCGAGCAAGCAAATCTTCAGAATTGAACCTGAAATGCAGCACTGTGGGAATCATCTTAAATTGCAACGGGCTGAAAGGCACACAGCATGGTCTTCTCCCAGTCCTGCCAGCCTAGGACAGAAGTTTCCTGGTGAGACTCTTTACCCAGGTTTTATTTTCAACACAAGAAAAAGATGATGACAGTTCAGCCCCATGAACGGACAAACCACTTACACCTCTGAGAAACAGGGAAAAAGAAAGGAGACAAAAAATCCTCACTTTTTCACAATGAGCAGCAGTACTGACCCCAAACAGCAGCTTTGTTTTTGAGGAGGTTTTGAGACCACTACCCCAAGAGGACAGGCACTTACAGCCCTCCCAGACCCAGACTGTGCCCAACCACCCTGTAGGTCACTCCCTTGCACCCACCTGGGGCTTCACCCCACAGGGTCCCCCTTCAGCCCACTGCCCCTGTTTGGCAGGGCAAGGGGCAACAGGCTGTTACACAACACTGAACCAGGCAAAAGGGTCTGTGTTAAGTGAAGCAGCAGTAGGAAAACACTTTGGTCAGAAAAAAGGAAACAGGCAGTGGTGCCAAGGCACCAGGTAATTTGAAATAAAGCTGGCAGGAGCGAGAGGAAGGAAGCTGTGTCTGTGCACTGCTCACAGCTGTGCCAGCCCTGCTGCCTCCTTTAATCTCAGCTATTGCAGCTCTCCATGAAAGCAGAGTCTACTTCTCCTAAGCTCAGCCCTTAAAAACACTCCACCACCAAAGCCACCCTGGATTTCTTCTACCAAAGAAGGCCTCAGAGCAAGTAAGCAGTAAATCATGTGGCCTGCACTGGTAAAAGCTGAGAAAATGGGAAGAAAACAGCTAGTTGGAGATGCAAAGGGCTTTGCTAGGCGTTCAAGTGATTTGTGGAGTCAGTTTGGACGTATTGTTCATCCCCCCTGAGCTGAGTGTCCTGTAGCAAGTTGGAGTGACAGACCCTTCACTTGCAAAGCCAAGCAGCAGAGGGTATCGCTACACGCTGCTCTGCTCTCTGCTGCCAGCCCAGCCACACACGCAAATATTTCATTCTGGGGGTGAGGATAAAATATAGCCGCTGCTGCCAGCACAGCTTACCTATACCTACACATACAACCATGGATATATTTCTCCTTGTGTTAAACACCTGTCAGTGGTTCTTTCTGACACCCTGTATTTTCAAGAGACCTTGTATGTTTAACCTGGTGCAAGATTGCTAGACTTAAATAAATTAAAAATGAGTGTTGTTGGTGTTTTTAACTTAAAAGGGACATGAAGAAGATCAACAAACCTTCACTTCCTCAGGGCTTTAACCATGCCTCTTTTTCAATTGCTTTTCTTCTATGGATTTTACAATTTCCTCCAGACTTATATAAAATGGAAGAACACAGGGGAATTTGATGCTGCAGGTGAAACCCAATAGCTTTTTGAAAGCCCTGATTGCTGCCCAAGTGTGGCTGTCAGAGCTGACACGTTTCTCTAGCTTTGCATAGCACTTCACAGTGTAAGAAGAAATGAACATAAATTCCCTGTTTCATGGGGATCTTAATCTTGAGCCTTACATCTAAATTATGCCAAAGACACATTATAGGATTAAATTCTCCCGTCAGCTAAACCAGTATAAATGTGGAGTAATTCCATGATCTGAAGATCCACTGCTAATTAACTAAATCCCCCCCAAACCCAAGGAAATTAATACAACCAAACAATATTAAAAATAAAGTATCTATTTCTCAGTTAACTCAAGGCTCAGTTCTTCACAGTTTCTCTCACATGTTGCTGTAGGAATACCCTAGACAAAGCCAAAAAACCCAATCAATCCTGGGCCAGGAACTTCTAATCCCTGCTCTCAAGGCTGCAAAACAGTGCTGCTTTTCTCTCCAAATATTACCGTAATGGAGTTTGTTTGGGTTTTTTTTAATTAAAAAACAATTGGATTTTTAATTAAACAAACAAACAAATCCTAACACAGCTTATCTTTCTTATCAGCTGTCTGTAGGAAACTAATGTCTTTGAGATACTGATGATCTCTTTGGTCCTGTAGAGGCATCCCACCTATGAAACTGCAGCCAATAAGAGTTATTTTTCCTTTTAATGCTTGTCACCAGCTGAAACCTTGCTGCTGCTTTGGTGGGAGCAGCTGGAGCATGTACTTATCTACAAAGCCAGGTAATTAAGTGGCAGCTTTTCTTCACTGCTTTGGAAATTCAGCTGTTAGGCTATTCTTTCAGCTGAAGACAAAAGTAGCAAATACAAGGAAAAAAAAATATTTTTCAATTGCAGTAAGAATGAAAGGATCATAACCTTTCCAAAGAAGTGTACTTCCCCTGGCTCAGCCCTTAACTGTGAGGGCTTTTAGAGCGAACTGGCAAAGCCTGTGCATGCTATTAAGCACATGCAAGAGGGAGATGTGCTCATGTGCCATGACAAATTACTGCCACTAGGACTTAATCAGGAGTGTAAGCACACGTTCCAGATAGGCCAAAACCCCTTGTGATGTTTTTCTGTGACTACAACGGCCTTATTATTAAAATCCTTCTATTCAGGGGGATCGCTAGAGGAGTATGATAAAGTATTTGACTGAGAGAAAGTCCAAGTAAGACGCACTTTTCTGATTTACTACCAGACAGCTGAAGAGTGCCATTATCAATACCTTGCATATGAACTTGAAAGATCAAACTTTTCCTGATTAATTCTTTTATATTAGGTTATAAACCCTGCATTCCCATTCTCTCCTCCTTAAAAAAAAAAAAAAAAAGGCTGGTCATTTAAAATGTCTATTTCTGTTAATTGACTCTAATTTAATTCTATTTTATCTATTGTTTTTTTCTGAAAAATTTCAAAATTCTGGTTCCATATAAGACTTTTCCCTTAGTCAGGAACTGCAGTCTGTAATAACAGCAGTCAAGGCAGTTCATTCTGACAAATGCATGTCAGAAAAGGACTGCTGTGACTTTGAAATATTGAAAGTGACTGATAACATAATGTGTGAAGCAGAATAAATGCATAGAAATGGAAGTTTTAGCTGAGCAGTCAAAGTATGAACTAAATACAGTGTCAGAGCTCTGCCCTGAAAGCTCTCTGTGCAGGTGGTTACAACAGCAAATTACTAAATGCACTTTGCAAAAGTGTTCTATGAATAAAACGGCAAACACAGTTTTTCCTTGGCCATATCATCATTTTTGTCTGCCTGCACACTGTGTTTAAGTGGAAAACTTGGGTCTGGAAAGGCATTTGGTTTTTAGGACAGTCAACAAAGCTATGATGGCTGGGATCAGGGCTCTGCTTTATTTTGGGCTAACCTTACCCAACTGGTGCTAAAGCAGAATATAAACCACACTGTTGCACATTGTGCAAACAAAAGTCTCCGACATTATCCAGCTGGTTCATGTCAGCAAATGCTTGCATCTGTATTGACCCTGGAAAGCCTCTCTGCCGCCACCAAGTCTTCTCTGGGATTTGGGCAGAGGTCTTTCCAACTTCATGATAACTCATCTCTGGAACATTTTTTCCTCAAGTCTACAGAGGAATCAGAGAGTAAAGGCTTCCTCACCCCATCTTCATCTTCCAACTAATCCAGACCTCTCTAACCACTGCACTCTGACATACTGGTGACCCTGCTGGGCAAACTGTCTGGCTCCTCCTCCCAGTTCCTCATGATTTCCTTGGGGAACAACCTAGAGCAACCTACTCCGTGAGATTGCTCTGAGACCCAGCAGAAGACTTCTCTGGCTAGTTTTTTTTTAGCTTTCTCACTTTGCTAATCTCCTCCTGCATGAACCTGAGCAATAAGGAAGGCTCCTTTTATCTGCCCTCCATAATCACTCAGCAGCACTCAGCTCCTCCCTGTCCTCGCTGCCTGTCCTGTCACTTCCTCTGCTGCTGCAACAAGCTTTCTTCTTCCTCATACTCTATTTCAGCAAGGGAAGACAGCTCTGCTGGGAAACCTGCTGCCACTCTTCCTTGGCTCTACATTCTGGAGAATTTCCACATGTTCTTTTTCCCTTTCCCTACCCCTGAACTTGGGGGAAGTCATAAACCAAGGCTAGCACCTTCTTCACTTACTGATGAGTAAGTGAAGAGTGGGTGACAAATAGCGCATCGGTGTTCCACAGTAGAGCAAATCTCTGCAGGCTGAGGTAGCCTCTGTTGCAGAAGTTCTACTGGTGGAAGCAAAACTCTCGCTTCAGATATGCATAAATCCCTCCAGTTGTCATTCCATCGAGTTAATTTCAGCTTTGAAAAGAAGCTTTGTTTTCAGGCCTTTTATTTTTATCTAGGAAACAGGACTAGCTGAAAACGAGCTTTATGGTCCAGCTAAAGGTTAATTACTTTTTAAGGCAACAAAACGGGTTAGCAAAGATCTATTATTCTTTGGTCTTTTGCTACTCTTGCTCATTTTAACTGAAATAGGTTGACCAGGGTTTTGAAAACTGAGGCCAAGAGCCAGGAACATTTGGGAGGTAGTGCTGGTGTGGGGCAGGTGGGTTAAACCCTTGCTTGTGGTTCTGCCATCAGGACAACTGTATGACTGGATCCTTCCTTTTTCCAAGGAAAGCTTTGCACTCATTTTCCACCCCACTTTAAAGGCAATGCTGCTGCTCAGCTGAGTCAGAGTGAGTAGTTACACCTCTTCCTCTCAAGACTGACGCACACAAGTGTACGAGAAGGCAGCCAGAGAAGAAAAAGGTGTACTCCAGGACAGTGTGCACTGATGGTAAACCTAATCTCTGCTGCAGGAATTCATAAAAAGGCCAGTTCTTGGAGGGAAGCCACTCGCTGAGACTTCTTTTAGCTTTACTGTCATCAGATTTATAACCAAGCAGTTTCAAATTCTGCAGCCATGCACTTACTCACTCCATAAAACTTTAAAACACATGAACAACTCAGCTTACAATAAATGTCGCTTCCACATAGTTGGATGAGCAACACTTTTCCACCGATTGTACTGCACACCTCGCTGGGTAATCTCTGGCCATTTTACACGCCAAGTCTGAGGTGCCTGAGGCTGGAGAAGTGGAGAGAAAGTAGTAAGAAATAGCTTGCAAAGTGCTATCTACTGATAATTTAACACATTACAATTAGGCTGTTTTCTTTGGGGTGGTTCATGGGTAATGATGGGGAATTAATATGCATAAGCATACCCTTACCTGGCTTGCCTTTGTGAAAGTTTGAATGCAGGGCCCTTTCTGAAAGTGAGCATTGATTAGGAAAAAGAGGAAGAAGGAAGCTGCCTTTTTTCATGGTATCTTTTTTTCCCCAACATGCAGCAATGTTGGAAAGTTTTCCTTCACCACAGCACTGCTTGGATGCAGAGGTGCCTTCCCATGGTGAAGCAGGCAGGCAGCTCTCTGGTGCTCATAGCTCTATGCTGTGTGAAGGCAGGAAGATCGAATGCCTTTCCTTATGATTTTCTTTCTCATGCTTCTTCTCAGTGCTGCTACTTCATGATTCTTTAACTTACCCCATCAATTAATGTTATGGTGTATTTTAAAAGCCCACTAATTTGCTCACTGCCTTTATTTGTTTTGATTGAGTAATTTTTCACTATGTGTATGTAATAAACTCCAGATCTGCTGCAGAATCCTTTAACCCATCTCATCAGTTAATATCATGGGAGATTAAGAAATTGCCAAAGCCTGTGTTTCTGTAGGCGTCTCCATCCTTTTCAGCTCCTAATCATGAATTTACAGTGAGACCTGCAAGCACCAGATGCACACCATCAAGAATCAATAAAGCCATTTCTCCTGCTCTTGCAGCGTGATGTGTGGGAGCCACAGTTTCTCTGCAGTCCTACAGCCAGCAGCCCCCGCAAGCAAGCGAGTTGGGGACAGGTAATAAAGCCAGGAAACACTGCTGATGACTGTGCAGGAATCTTCAGAACCTGCAGCTCTGCATAGGCAGTTAGGGGAAGAGGATGCAAAGGGACAGTGTCAGATCATCTGGTCCTTGGGGAAAGCGATCAGCAATGTGCTCAGATAGGATTACAGAGCACTGTAAGCCTGGATCAGATGCTCATGGACCTGGTAGAAAAAAGAAGAGAGAATAGCAGAGGGACAAAAGCTTTACGTTAGGGCTTTCTCATGAAGTAATGGATGCCATTTTTAAAAATCAGAATGAAGCTACGTCTTTGCTTATAATCCATGTGAGGTTACAAGTCTTCAGCCCGGAGTGGGGTGTGCAGAGTGTGAGCACCCTGCAGCCCCAGCAGGGCAGGTGGCTGGCTGAGCAGTGCTTCCACAAGGTGAGTTTCCTGGCATGAAGGGCAATTGCAGTTTGTCTTGGAGGACCTGTCTCAGCAAAAAGGAAGATGGAAGTGTTTTGAGACCTAGGGCCTCGTGCAATTCCCAGTTTTACCCCACAAGTCTAATGCAGACAGTAAAAAATAAGGATAGACTAGTTATTTTGGATGGTCAAGAAATACGACATTGGTGTGGTACTTAAGTTTTTTATTTAGTATCCTGGTTATCTGAGAAACTACCTTGTTAATATGTGCTACTCTGAAGTTAAGGCTTTTATTAACAATGACTCTATCTGAATAAATTAAGACTGGATTCTCATGTCAGACTCCTCAGAAACCTGGAATTAATTTTGATTTTTTTTCCTCTCACTAATGTAATTTCAGTTATATGAACTTGTGACATGATCCAAAAGCAGACTCTCAAAATTAAACTCTTCTATCTAAATTCAGGAGTTTGCTTGAAGTCAAGTAATTCTCCCAATTTGCAGAGTTTCTTAATTTTCTGGAATTATCAGGAAAAAAAGTGCTTTGGGCGGATTTAGGTAGATTTTACTAGTTTGTCTGCTATATTTTTCAGAATGTTATATATACAGTTCAGAATAGGATTTCAGTTCTTAGCAAACTACCGAGACAAAGCAAAGTTTGTCTCTTACTAAGGCACCACTATTCTGCAGGTGATCACTGTATGTAATAATGGAAAATCCAATTACATCATTATTATCAGTCCTCTGCAGGGTTAGGGTGTAATCCAAAACTCTTATTTTCCACATAGCTGGTAAAAGATAAGTCAGAGAATAAGTGACACATTCTTGGGTTTTCATTAAAAGAATATTAAAAAAACAAAATAGAGGGGGTCTTCTCAAAGAAAAGGGTACATAGTCCCAAGAGCAGAGAAAAAGAAATCAAGGTAGTTAGGAATCAAGTAATTTTCCTTGCACCGGAGTCTTTGGACATAAGTGACCTCCAAGACACAGAATGAAAATGTAACGAGAGAGAATTAATGGTGAGGAGACAGGAGGAACACATATTTATGGCTAAGGGCAGGAACTTTCTAAGACTCAGGATTCTGCTGATGAGATGTAAAAAGGACAGGAGAATATCCATACCATTTATTTAAAGCAGCTGGATAATAATTTGCTAAGGACAGTCTGAAATGCCATGCGATGGCTCTCTTCTTTCCCTCCAAACTTTTGGATATCTGAAAGCGCACCACTTGCTCCTAGGGAGGTGTCTTTGGGCTTGCCATGAGGAAATCATTATATAAAGTGTCCATTTCTTTTTCCCACTTAGGACAAAAAGATGTGATTGGCTTCTCTAGCAGCAGCACAAACTTGCTGTGACTTTTTGTGCATAATGTCAAATCAGACTGAGGTTTCTGCAGAAGCCATATGGTAGTTGCACCTTCCATACTTTTTGCCCTCACACACCCCACCTCCCACAGACAACCACCAGGAATTGTGGAAATGCTGCTGCTTCTTTTGGCACACAGACAACTTTAGGTGTCCATGAGCTTGTATTTGGCTGGGGAGGATCATTTGTGGAAACACAGCTGATGAACAAGCAAGAATCCCACACTGTGGGCTCTGAGGGCAAGCTTGCCTTTTCTTTTTTATTCTTCCTATGGTCACTGTTTTCTTTTACCTAAAGGGGCAGATCACACACGGATGCTCTTTGGGATGTGAGGGGTGCAGAACAACTATGGCTTGATTTTTCAGTGGTTTTGGGTGTTGACATGTTCCAGTTACTTAAGTGAATAGCTGGCTACTGGCCTATGCTGAGCACGAAATTAGTGCTTCCTCTCCCTTTGCCTCTAGCGTGCTGTGTGGCCGGGACTGTAGTGCAGAAGAAGAGAGTGAAACAGCAGAGAAAGTGGAGACATGAACAGCATTCCAGCACTTTGCTGCCACCCCTCCTTGACCCCCACCAAAAGCCAGCCACCAGCGCAGTGCCTGAGCCATTGCTGCAGCACTGCAGGAAGCACAGACAGCCTATGAAATACTCTGAAAGGCGTCTGCAATTATAGTTATACCTCCCAGGGGTGCAGTGGAAGTTTTAAAGTTTAGGGCTGAAAAGAATTCTTAACAGGTGTCAAATTTAGTGTCACCACACAGTTCCTCATGAACCAAAAGACACATCCTTTTCAAGCTCTCCTAGGAAATTTGGCAGTTCCTATTATTACAGCCCCTGTCATTACCTTGAAAGAAAAAAATATATATAGAGAAAACTGACATGCTGCCTGGAGGCTGCTGGTGCTCAGAAGGTTAAGTCTTAGTGGCAAAGAAAAGAGGACAGCACTCTACCTGAGCACATCATCTCACTGCCTAGTGGCATGGCCAGTTGTGTTTGTTAACATTTGCAACAACGTGAATGAAGTCACCAGGATGGCTATGACAAGTCTACCTTTCAGATACTACCCAGATTCTTTTCTATATTATTTGTGTTACAGCCACATGCCTATTTTCAGGATGGACCCAGAGCACCTGTTTTCAGACAAAGCATTAGGCAGGGACTGGTCACAGATGCTGTGTGGGATCCCACCTGGCTGCTTTGCCATCCCTGTCCAGCAAAAAAACCAATCTGACACCGCAGTCAGGCCATTCACTGCTGCTCCTGTCTTTGTTTTGGCATAGAAGGGATTTTTTTTGCATGTGAAAAAGAAAGGTCTCAAAGACCAGCTTCTTTACGCTGCTTCCTGTTGGTAAATTTTACCACAGTGTTACCCTGGGTGCAGCTCACATGCCATAGCTTTAGAGAGAAGGGGTGAGTGTTTTTTCTCTCTGTCTTTTCCTGTTTCTCTGGGAATCACCTGAATGTTCAGAAAAGCTTCCTGCACAGAGAACAAAATTTCCTGTAAGCTTGCCAGACCTTTTACAGCTGCACCCTAGGGATTTAACACTGCGCATCTTATGGCTTTATATGAAATTTCTTAGAAGACCTGTATTTTCACATAAATATATTTATTTTGGGAAAGATCAAGAAGTGCCAATATATTTTAAACCAGCTCCCTGATGCATTAAAAAAGTGAAATATTCATGTGAACATTTTCTAATCCTATACAATGGATCTATTCCTCTCTCTATTTAGCATGCAGGCTGCAGCTGCTGAAGGTTGTTGAGCCTTTTCATTAGGAAGAAATGTAAGGATGGTGTGTGAAAACCACACGGATGTAAACTTAAAGAACAGTACAGAAGCATGTTAAGAACAAAACCTTGTAAGCTACCTTGTAAGCATGATTTCTCTTTCATATGTTTGTTTCTTATTTGGTCTTCCACTGCTTTAAACTGTAAATGTATATTTATGGACATAATTAAAAATGCTATATAATATGCTCTCATAATACAGAAATAAGAATGTAAGCACAGCAGCACACACATTTTCAGACCATATATCTCAGGCTCTATAAATTCTCCAGGAGGTAGTATCACTGCAAGCAAATTCCAGTTTCTCTGTTCAACCATTACTTCTGCTAATGTAATGAGTTATTTTCTCACCAGTGCTAAGTTCTGCGCATCCATCCAGATCCTCCTGTGGCCCAGTATCTGACAAGTAATCCCTCTCTTCATCTACCTAAACTCTGACAACTTTAGCAGGAAATCAAAAATGAGTGCCTATGATCCCTGATTCCACCAGGGGACAACACATGACCTTTGCATTTCATTTAAGTCTCCTGATGCTATGGATTCCCCAAGCATTAAGTGGAAATGGCATTTGCTTTCCTGAGAGATGCTAATATTTAAGTATTGCTTCGAAGATCCTCAGATAAAAATACCTATATATGTGCAAATTCTTATGCTTCTTTCCTCTTTTGTATAGCTCCAAGATATAATAATACACTGAAAAGCTGAAATTTCCTTATGAAATAAAATTGTACTTGGAAATGTCAGGCCTGCACAGACCAATGATCCAGGAGTCGCTGAAGGCAGTGTATCGGAAGAAGCCTCTCCATGTGCTGAATGCTGCGGCCAAGAAGAAAGTCTCTTGCCAGAACCAGCCATAACGTCTTTTCCCATATGCCAAGAGCTATACCCAGTATACAAACCCTGTCACAAGCAGTGTCTAAGGGCAGTTTGGATGCATCCAGCTTGACTTGCAGGGCAGCAGTGGTGGGCATGAGGAATGCGGGCGTGAGCCGTGCCATGTCACTTGGCGCTTTCACCGTGTTTAGTAATAAAGACACTGGCTATGAAATTCCCTAATGTCTTCCAATTTTTGTACTCAAGCTTGCGTGGATAAGACTGTGAAGAGGATGACTTAACACCTTGACAAGCACCTGAGAACTCTAATAGGTGGAAGAATTTCTATGAAAGATTACAGGAAGGAATTTGCCTCCTTTGTTTAGAGTGCCAGAGATTTTAAGCAGAGCCAGCCTGGTCACAGCTGGAATATGAGAGTATTACAGCATTTGGTAAATATTTGCCTCTGATACTCTTTGTAATATACAAAGCAGATCATGTTTCACAGAAACTACATTTCTCACTGATCCTGTGAAAATTTTATTGTGTTGCTGCTACGTTAGCACAAAATTCAGCAATATCACTCCCGATATAGAACAGATTCAATGAATCCAAGTCTTCTCTGTTCATGCTGTAAGTGTGAGCAGAGAATGATTCCTCTGGATCTGCACAGTGTTACTCACTGGCTGCTTTCCCCCCACCATAGTCTTTGGACAAAGGCAAAGGCCCAAATTAAGCATATTTTGTATGTTTACCAGGCAGCCACACAACAGAAATCCCATCGCAGCAACTGTAAAATTTTGCTTCATGCACATAACACAAACGAACAGAAACAAGGCTGAGAGACCAGATTCAGAATGAAAAAAGGATCACGAGATTAGCCCACATCTCCTAAGCGCCAAACTGCAGATATTACACTTTAAGAAAGTTGGGTAGTTTTTTTCATTTCACACGCATCCTGATTTAGGAATCAATACTGGAGTGAAGCACAAATACTGCAAAGGCACAATACATACAATTAATTTAGTATTTCCAATCCTAATAGAAAGACAGTACCAGTAGCATCTCTAGAGATTTCACTTTTGAAACCCAAGAGATCGATTAGTATGGGGATAAGGACCTATGCTTTTGGTTTCTAATAGGGGTCTTTCCACCAAAAAATCAAATGTTCTTGTTCATTCCCTTTAGTTTTCCCATCAGTGTCCAAATTCACTTTCTTTTTCTTTAAGAAACAGCTTCTGTAATAGGAAGGGTTGAGTTATGCTGACTCTCTATAACAAATGAAGCAACTCTTCCCTCATTTTCCTGCTAATGAAGTTGAGTTCATCTCATTAATGTTTTTCAAAAGAAACAAGAACAATTCAAATAAGAGCAACACAAAGCATTTTTAATGCAGTTTCTAGAAAAGTGAATAATTCAATGTCTCGGAGAAAATGAATGCCTATGCAAGAAATGAAGTGGATTGCAAATACAAGATCTTTTCCCTTCACCAAAAATTCAATTAAAAGAAGGGTCCAGAGCTGAGAGAAACCTTCCCTTCGTACCTGCTGCTCCTACTGCAAAGCCTTACCTTTGTGAGAAGACGTCTCGGTAGGGGCTGCCGTGCTGCAGGGCGATCCCATATCCTCTGTCCGCGACAGTGTTCCCGACCGTGTAGAAGGAGCACTCCACATCATTGATGGCCACATACTCCAGCACTGCTGCGTCCCACACAAAGGCATAGTTCCCGTATTTCACCTGCAGTAAACAGAGGAAAAGCTCAGCCTACGGATGGCCAAGTCTGAAAGGAGGTCACTGCACCGGGAAATGGGGCAGTTTCAGCACAGTTCTTCAAAGGAAGTGAAGTTTGGGTGCCCAGCTGCTGCCAGCATCAAAGGTGCCCAGACACTGGTGCTATGAGGGGCTTGGGCTGAGCACCTCGGCTGAAACTGAAGAAACATGACCTGAAAACATGCCCTCAGTGACACAGTGCCATGGAGGAAATCTGACTGTCCCTTTTCAGGCAACAAAGGAAACACCATGGTCCCTCCACCAATGCTAAATTCCATGTGAAATCTTCCCCTGTTTTTATTTTGAAGTGTGAAAACAACCATTTAGAGGGAAGTTAGGTATTCCCATTGGGAGAAGCATGGGAGGGTAGGCATGGCTATCCAGAGGGAAGACCACTGTTCAGAATGGTCCACATTTCAGTCATGCTTCAAGTTCTGATGGACTTCACAAACACCCATTTGTCTTATGGGTTCTTGGGTAAGATCACACCAAGTAGATTTTTTGGGATTACTTTTCTCAGCATGAGGCATTTTCACATATCTTCGAAGACTTTCACAGAACAAGATCATGCAAGCCATTTTAACTGCTTGACTAAGATAAATCCAACGAGCTCATTACACTGAAAAGCTTTTAAAGTAATATTTTCCCATCCATTCACACTTGAAACAAATCCAGAGTTAAAAAAAAATTAAATATATGTGATGCATATGAAATTTCAGCATTTATTCAGAAGCAAGCCTTTAAAACCAGAAATTCGGTCTATACAAATCGGTGAATTTCTGCTTTCCAGAAAAATCATGTTTTTCTGAAAAAATAGTAATCTCTAGCTGCTCTACCAGACCCAGATCTTTTACAGGTTTTCTGTTTCATTGGTGTCTGTGTCAGACCAGAAGAATCACTCTGCTCTTTTCCTGCCCCTCTGCTTGGCTTCACTCAGCGCTTTCCCTGTGCTGTATTAGCCAACTAAGCTGTAAAACTAGGCTGAATCCATTGCCTTTGTACATCTAATGGGAATAAATACGTGACGGCTAAGTGAAAAGTAAACAAAACACAAAAAGGCCACGTGGGGCCAGGCAATCCAGAGAGAATTCGAAACCAAGTCAGCATATCAAAGTAAGCAATGTCAGTACATCATTTAGATTAGGCTTTGACAATGTAGATTATGTTTTTAAAGACTGTTTGCCTATAAAAGTTACTGAAGCAAGCCACACCGTCTGCTTGTTCACAAGATGTAGTGCACAAGGAACGATTGCATTTGGGACACATTCCTTTTAACTGCAGGCCTGGCAAGGGAATATTTCCTATTGCCATCTGTAGGCATGGCAGGGGGAGGATTTGTGCAGATTTTGGAACAGAAAGGGAGCCATATTATCTGTGGACTGCACAGGATTTGCAGGATAAAGAAAATTCTTTTCAAAGTGCACACACAAGTGCAGGACTGGGTCAGTTTTAATCTTCAGGCTCTGAAAATAGTCAAGAATGGTTTTTCGCTCATCCCAGTGGAAGTTTAGGTCTATCTAAACAGTCAGGGAATAAGGGATAGAAGTGAATTTGAAATTAACAAACTATACAACTTGTGTGCTTGTCCTATAGGCACTGCCACTCACAGAGCTCTCCCTAGCATGGGTTGTTCTGATCCTCCTGCAGACACCACTTGAGTAAGAAATAGCATGACTGAGAAAAAAGCCCTTCCTAGGAGAATTTAAAAGGATAATGACTCAGCCTGAAAAAGGACCATGATGTGCAGAGAACAAGGGAGGGAAATAGGAGACAAAAGCAGAAGATCAGAAGTGGGCAAATGAATCCTGGAAAGGATCAGATGGACTTTCTAAACAAAAGAATTAAGGGAAAGTGGGGTTCAAAACCCAAGTAATTTTACATGTGGGACATAACCTTTGAGGTGATGGAAAGAGCAGAGGGTTATGTTTTGACACCCGCGTTTTTCCTAAGCTGCCTTTTTATCATCCTAGTGCATTGAATTCACCTAAGTGCTTGTAAAGAGACTTATCAACTGCTCAGCTGGTCAGAAAAAATTCTCTTGATTTAGCTGCCTTGCTGTAAAACAACTCACAAAGAGAATATATAAAAGTGGTAAAAGCACTTACTGTCAATAATATCTGTGATGAAGTGGTATATGTAAGATCCTCAGAGCAGAGCTGATAATATCACAGTTCAGGTTCCCACGAAGATATTACTTTTCACAGATAAGATCACAGTGAGCCTCAGTTAAAGTGCATGGGGCACAAAAGAGACTGGAGAGCCAGAAGGGATCATTCCCATCATCTGCCTTCAACACATGATTGCTCCATGCATTAAAATACATCCTTTTTAGCATTTCTGCCCTATTCACTTACAAATATGAGGAATTCAAAACCATGGAGTAAACCTAAGTTGCAATTGTCATGCTTGCAATCCATCTCTTTAGAGAATTACTTCTTGCTCTAACATTTTTTGTTACTTCAATTTAGTCTTACTACCTATTTTTATATATATATATATATATATATATATATATATATAACTTTCTTATGTCATTCCTAGGTATTTTTGCTCTGCAGTTCTAAATACTCAGTCACACTTTGGAGCTGACACTTTTCAATTATTGATGGATCTTTCTGTCACTTAGCTGAGCTGGATATGGCTTTCTTCCATCCTTCCTTGCAATTCTATCAGTTTGGCCCTCCCATTAGCAGTGACACTACTTTTAAACTGTCTCAAATTCTTAATTTTTATGCATGGGAGAAACACTTTTCACTAAGAGAGAATCAGTTTTCTAGCAGCTCTGGAGCTACAGGATTTCCTTCTTGGAATACTCTTCTGAGAATTGGTCTAAACTCCCTGTCCAGGGATCTTTCACACAGCTCAAGACTGGTTTTAGCTTAAAGGACTAAGAATAAAATTTTGCTGGAGTATAGCATACCTGGAACATTGCTGGTATTTCACAGATATTTGCACCTACACTATGGAAAGAGGAGATGATGCTCTCTGTAAAAGGACAAGAGAATTTCAGAACAAAATGTCAGTTAAAAACTTATATCCTTCCCTCTCTCTCCCTCTTACTATGGGAAGCACATATTTTGTAGCTCTCCAATAGCTATGTGAAAGACTTCTACTTTGGGCCTCAAAATCAACAGCAAAAATTCCAGCTCTGTATTATGAGAAAAAGTTAAGAAACTTACATTCAGCCAATTATGGGAGCTAAATGAAAGCAAAATCTCCTTGGAAAAAGAAACGGATCCATGCAACGCATGTAACTCAGTACTCGCGGAAAAACTGCGTACCTGATTCTACATTTCCTCACCATTATATTGGCCTTCTGTGCAGAGAGAACAACATTTCAGGATGGTGGCAGATTTGAATGCTGTTCACACATGGCCATGCAGCCCAGGATCACCAGGGAGGTGTTTGTAGGAGGGCAGCACATTATCATTCTGCAGCAGCCCCAGCTCTCCAGTCCACCGGGGCATGCAGAACTGACACTTCGCTCTCCTTCCCTGGGGATTCCCGCCTGTCACTATGGCAGAGGCTAAAGAGACTTTTTGAGTATCTGATGTCTATTGTCATAGGGGGAAAAAAACCCCGAAACAAAACCAGGCAAAATTGAAACTGTTAGTTGTTCATCAGGGTATTTTAAAGTCAAGCACCGCAGTGGTCATTAAGTGAAACTGGGAGGTGTGGTACCACACAGAAATGCTTGGCTTGACTTCATGGTCCTGTGAGCAATTCTGAAAGAGTTACTGTAAAAAGAGTTGTTACACAGAACAGGGGTCATCAGCACATAGATGGTAAAACTATTTCTGTAGGGCTGTTATATTTCTATTTTCTATCACTGAACACTTACAAAATTTTTCTTTGCTGAACCCGTGTCTGTAGATATTAGCTAAAATTTATCCTGGATGATTCCACCAAAAACCAGTTGAGTTATAAGAGGAAAACATTTAAAGCCATTGCACTGTTGCATATGCATATATTTTATGTCAAGATGGATGTGAATAGTATTTCTTGCTACAGCTAACCCGCTCATGCAGTGTAAGCTGAATAATGTATTTGTGTACAGCTCTGGCATTCTAAAAATCACATTTCTAGGTCTAGCAAATGTTAAATTTCAGAGAAAGTAATTGTAAGTAAACAACAACCAATTGCTGCAATTTTCCATACGTGTCTTCTTGGATAATATCTTTTCTGTATTTTGAATTCCTCTATAAAAGAAATACAAAGAATCGTTGTGAAAGAAAAAAAATACACAACAGATCGCAGGTTAAAAGGAACTGGCAATTTTTTTTTCCTGCAGGCCTCTTTTAAATATTTCATTGTACGTAAAGTGTGTTAACTCTTATAAAAACAATGGAACTCATAAGGGCAGGGAAGTCTTACGTTTGAACTGATTAAAATGATATTAATTTTCTAGAGGAAAATCTTAAAATTTTTAGATAATGCTGATGAAGCCCATTTTCTTAACTCCCTGTGCCTACACCCCAGCGTCACAGCAGTGGTGCTTTTCTACTCCTTTCCATTATCAGTCAGGTGCCAACTGCTGTACACCTTTCCCTGCCTATGAAGTTGTGAGCTGCAGTATTTGTTGTATTTTAGCTAAGGATACAAACTGACTCTTCCCCAGCACAGAAGCAGCAGCTCCAGCTCTGACTTAAACCCAGTCAAGGACATTGGTTAATCACCTGCTCCATACAGCATTTTGAGAGTCCTGTTCTCCAAGATGGACCATTCCACTGCACTGACTACACAGAGGAAAAAACACCATCCAGTGCTTCTAGCTAGACCTTTGCCCATCAGCGTGGAGCTGAGACTTTGGCATGTATAAATACATAAATGAAATTTTTGATACACTCTTGCCATGTTCAGCAAGTGTGCAGCAGCTACAGCTTGCAGAGGGATGTGCTCCTCTCTACAGCACAGCCTCACCAAGGCTGCTATTACACAAGGAATGAAGAAGAGGGGAGAAAATTGAGTGAACATTTGCAAATAGATGAGTGAAAGCTGGTATACGTAGTGTGGATATTGTACTCCAAAATGGGAAAAGGAAAAGATGAAATCTGAGGCGGAAGCCTAAATCTAGATTTTCAGATTGTCAGATGTTGGCAGACAGGTTGATGGCATTCACAAGAGAGGGTTTTTTTCAGCAGAAGGGAATGGAAACACTTTCCATAATCCTCTTGCAAGAGGCCAATGAAGTTGTTGTTTATCGGACTGCAGCAGAAGTCAGATCTTCTGCCTTCAGAGAAATTCTCATTTGCTAATTTGTTTTCCTCAGGGGACCAAGGCTTCAAGTCTTGGTTTTGTTCACAAAGGGCACAAATTCATCTGACTTCTGTTTGGATCCCGGTGAAATAAAACCTTACATTTCAGCTTTGTTGAATAGATCCCAATAATTTACAAAAGTAAATCATTCTGTACATCCAAATTGCAATTTTGGAGCTTCTTGCCCCACTCTCCCTTGCAGGACAGTGCGTGTGGCTGATCTGCATAACTTAAGACTGAAATGCAGTCATGCATTTAGGGAATCTGAATCTGACCGACAGCTCTCTGCAGTGCAAGACAGGAGCTGGATTCCCATGATGGTATTAGAGCACAGAATGAAAATTCATATATTTTATATATATATATATATATATATGTATATATAAGAAACTCATCAAGGTAACCAGCTACTACTACTACTACTACTACTACTACTAGTACTATCACCGCCTTTAGTATGTAATTTTGCAGGGCCTATAGAAAATTATTTAAGTTCAAGGGCTACTATTTGAAAAACATTGAAGTGTATTCTTTGTACTTATTCAAACAGAAAATGCAGAATAGTTTCTAAAAGCATCACTGAGCCCAGGAGAAAACAGCAGCAGAAATGAAACACCTGGGAAGCTTAGGGGAAAAAAAAGGAGATTAGAAATCCCAGCCTCATCTCTTCTTCAGTATGAAGTTTATCTTTCATTACAGTGTCTTATCAGCTGGAATGACATGTCTATTTGTTACTTATAAAACTTAATAAGGAAAAGCATTAATTCCTCATATGCAGCCTGCCATCAACTTCTTGAGAAAAGCCTCATGATCACATGTTCACTTGTTGCACTGGGCAGACCTTGAATAATTCATCCAGAATAAGAATTACTCAGGTATGAGAGCTCTGTAATGAGAGGGCACCACAGTGTCAGAACTTTCCCAGTGCTCAGTGCTGTCACATTTTGCCATTGTAATTAAAGGTATCTTGTAAGTTAACACGAAAGAAAATAACAAGCAGAGCAAAACAGTGGAGGCCAACTGAAGGTACAGTTCTGAGGGTGGGGGGAGAACAGAGCCAGCTGCCTCTTCAGGTGATCACAGCAAAGCACTAAAAAACCAGCAGATCATGCTGATCACTGACATGCAGCTGAACCACAGGTTCGCTACAGCAAACATTCATTTCAGATGGAAGAGACACAGCAGAATAAAACAAATCTCAGCAAAGCAGGCCTTTGAAAGGTAAGGAAGCAATACCTTTTTTTTATTATGCCAGCTTCTCACTTATTCTTTGGCAACCAAGTGCTGCAGATAGCAATACATATTGTTTTAAGAGTATCACTAATGAAGGTCATATAGAGAAATTATATGAAAGCACTTCAGAAAATTAGATCTGTGGTAACCAAGTGGCAGTCTCAATAATGAGGCAACTTTAAACCAAATGTTGCTAAAGGCATCCCCCTCTTCTGATAAATTAATATTTTTGTGATAGTTAATTCCCTATAAAAGAACATTTAAATGAGGAAACGTACATGGGTCAATACTCCTCATTTGGGTGGAAAAAAAAATTGTGGATTGAAGTACCATGGAGAAGCTAAACAGAGGTAAATTTAGAAAAGCAGAATTCCTCTTTATATTAAATCAATCCAGTATGATGCTCACTGAAAGGTTCTTGTCCCCCTTCTTTAGAATAGAAGCCTAACTGCAATTCTTGGGCAGCATTCCTTTTTCAAAGACACACTTACTGAATACCAACTGCAAGGAGAGAAAAATCATTAAACGTCAAAAAACTACTCATCAAAACCATTCATCAGTTGAAAAAGAACTGTAACCACAAGAAAAATCTTTGCAAAACTACCAGTGATACTGAAAAATTCTTTTTTGAAATTCTATTTTGAAATAATAGTTTCGTTTTAGAAACTTATTTTAAAGAAACTGACTTACCTTTCAGTTTTTTATATTCCTTGTACATGAGCCCTGGCCACTTTCCTAGTGGTAATAGGATTCAAGATGTCCCACTATTCACACAAAAGAATTTAACTACCTTCTTTTGAACCATTGTATTCTTCTCTTTTTGATAAGCATCTCCTGCCCAGATTTGGATGGAGCCAGCTTGGTCAAGACACAGTCTCTCGAGCTTCAAAAGAAAAGCTTCCCAGCCCCTCTTTTTCACCTATCTGAAATTACACTGCACAGCAACTTAGCATGTTTCCCCTCATTTTGATGACCTGCAGGAGACAAGAAGCACTAACTGCTGGCAACCCGCACAAGCTTGGGCTGGAGCACGAAGGAGGAGGTTTGGATCATGAAGCTCAGTGCTTTCATATCCATTTGCTTGCATACAGACTTTGCTTGTCTCAAAAGCCTCCTCTTCCTTTGGAGAACCTGCATGAAACCACTTATCTTCTCTGGCAGTTAATCTTCCCCCTAAGTGCAGCAGGTCATGTGGCCATGGAAAGAGGCAAACAGAGATTTGTCCCCACCCCTTCAGGTTTCTACCTTTCAGCAACCCCTGGCATCTGCTTTCCCTGGGAGCTCAATAAAGGCTACCATAGGGTGTCTCTGAGTACTTTTGGAAGACTGTAAGTTCAGGCTGCTGCACAGACTGGTTCCTAATGTCACCACACCATCCCTTGTCACTGCCTTGTCAGGTCTTTGGAGACCCCACTGCTGAATGCATTTTGATTCGTGCAAGAAGGTGCTTTGAACCCACAGGAAAAGAGAACATTACAGATTTGAGCCATCAAAGTTTTCTCTTTCTTTTGCGGTTTAGGACCCATGGAAGACATCAGGAGCTGTGGGAGGGGAAAGAAGACCAGTGCAGTCACATTTTTTACTCAGTTCAGATTGCCTTCTTGTTATCACCCTGCAGACAACTGAGAAGATGACACAACAGAACTTGTCCCATAAGGTCCCTGTAAGTCTTGAAGATGGCTCCTGTCTCTGCTGCCCTCCCTGCAGCAAGCCTACAGCCCCTGCTTGCAGTCACAAACTAGGAAGTCAAACCCCTCACATAAAACAGTGAATACAAAGGATGCTGTTAAGAGTCATTCACAATGCACAGCCAGGCAGAGCAAGGCCAGGTAGAGGAGCAGGTACCCAAGTTCTGTATGTGTAAAGGTAAATCAAGATGTAAACAGTGTCCAGAAGGAGTTTCAAGTTCAAGCAGCACTCAAAACAGTTCAACAGCTCCTGAGCACTCTTCACAGCCAACTAGGGATTTTATGTTTACTGCCACTCTAATTTCAGGTGATAGTTGGGCTTTTGCATCTTTACAGAGTGAAATACTTACAGCCTTTGCCTTCAAATGTACACAGACCAGTTCATCTCTGGCTACAGGCATTTCCACTTATCCAGGGCTGTAACATTCATTTGGCACACCTTTGTAAATAACAGATGAAGTGCAAGTCACACACTTCCATTATATTTGCTTTTAATTCATCCTGATCTGCCCACACCATAGCTCAGATGCCAGGAATCAGTTTACAGATGACAGAACTGAGAAACAGTTGCCAAACATCAACTGAAAACAAATGAATTACTGAAAAACAATCACTTGTGCTGGAGGAGTCATTCAGGACTGGTATTTTTCATGATTTTTAGTCCCTTCCTTCTCTTGAAACAGGAATCAACAGAAATTCCTGGGCAGGACACTTGACACAAACTCAGAGATGTAATTTTAAACACAGACCTTTTGCTTGGTGAAAGTGATAGATTGAGCTGGACAGAAATTAGTTATCTTTCTGCACAAGGAATTTCAAAATTTTGAATTAAGGAAAAATATCACCAAAACCAGTAAAAAAAAATCCAAACTGGAGAATATTTTTATTCCAAAAAGTTGACTTCAATCTGAATTACTTTCCTGCCATGGATTAACATTTCAAAATGAAAAAAAACCCACTTTGATCAAAAAGATAGTCGTTGAATATGAAAATACCCTATGATGACATGTTGACAATTTTAGTGCTTTTGAAACTATGCAGTATTTTATAAAAATACTTATCCTTCCTTACACAGTTTCAGTTTCAATTATGATTATATTCCAGTGAATAAATCCCTAATGATAGCTCACTCTGGTTTACTTGAGCCATGTTTTTAGGCATCTTAAAAAAATCTAAATATGTATAAATAGAATCATTAAGGCAATAAGAAATTGTATTTCCTGCTCCACTACTGATTTCCTGTGAGTCTAATGAATCATGGAAACTGACGTCTCTTTATGTGTTGCTCAAGACTCTCAAATTCAAACTTGGACAAAGTATGCTGAGAAATCTCATTCTATCATAAACAAGGATAGTTCATTGGTAAACATACATTATAATTAGTCACCCAGTCTTACTTATTTTCTTAATTTGAATTTGATGTGTATACCCCGTGTCACTGGATATACAAATAGAATACAATTGGGTTAAAATCAAGTACTTGTTCTAGTCCTACCCTGTTAATAAAAATGCCAAGGTATCTTTGAGAGAAGTCATGAGAAAAGTAAAGTACTTATGTAACAGAAAAAAAAATTTCATCATGTAATCAGAGCTTATTTGCCATCTTAAAATGAAGTAGCATTTCAGCTGGAATTAGGAATATCAACTGAGATTTTCTTAGTTAGAAAATTCACTTGCAAATCAGGTATTTGTGCATGCAGTGTTGGCAGCTAAGTGCCCACCTAATCATGTACATCAGTAAACATCTTACTTGAGTGAATGAAGTAATTTCATTAGGTAGCACCAAACAATGGGAAAGGAAGTTGAAAAACACATGCAAAAGAATCCTAAAATAATGAACTTGATATTCTAGCACTTAATCTAAAGTGTAGCGGGTATCACCCAGCATCTGATGGCTTGAAAAAGGCCACTACCTTGTTAGGAAATGTAATCTCATCAGTGTTGTCTTATTTATTTCACTGAAAACCAAGTTGGACTATGTCTATGTAAAGAAGGAATATCTAAACTGCTGTTCCTTGTTAGTTACATTTATATCACAACATAACTTTAAAATAATTTCTCTTTCAGAGCTCTCCCATGAGAAGGACAGTGTATTGGATACATACATACTAAAGTTAGGGAAGAACTGCAGTTTTTCCTCTGGCTTTCAAAAAATTAGGTACTTCATTTCACAGGAACATGTGAGCTGCCAGCACAGTGGCAAGGGTGGAAAAAGACCTTAACTGACTGCCAAAACAGAAAAATAATAATTTAAGTGCCCAGTTCTATATTATTGGCATGCTCCTTGTTCCTTCAGTATGGATTTTTAAATGGAAAATGATGAAATCAATGGGGTTTTTTTACTTTTTAAGGGAGATACTAAAGGATGCTGCACAGCTTCTGCCACATTGGTGATAAGTACCTGACTAAGTTTTCAGGAAAATCAGCTGCATGCCTGCATCTGTACAAACAGCCAGTGCAGTGCTCTGGATGCAGATACAGCTCCTTTCTGTGTGCACTTCTATTAAAACATCGTACTGCACACACGTGGGCTCTTCATCTGAAAAGATCATCCCTTCAGACACAAAGGGAAAGCACGATTCCTACAAATCGACATCCATGTCAAGTCCAATATAGTATCATTGTTGCTACATCACTCATGTTCAATTTTGGAAAAACTTTAATTCACAAGATGTATATAAGAAAGCAGAGCAAACACAATGCCAGAAAAATATATCCTCCTTTATGTATGACATATCTATGAAGAGCATATTGTATTGTAGCTGAAGAAGATTAAACCACAATAATATTTTCTCTTGTCTCTTTTAAAACTTCTTTTTATTCTTTTTGTCATATTTCAAATTATTTAGAGCTGAACAATGCAAGTACAATGGGAATCTGAGACCCAGTACAGGCATCTACATTTGGCAGCTAGTGAATAACTAATAGTCAGTTCAATGGGCTTACTCTGTACCTACATGGGGCACACACCAGAACCTAGGTCTAGCAATGTATGGGCTGAATGAACTGAGATAAATCACAGACTGTAAAAATATGACAACAACCTAGTAAAAAACAAAGAACAGAAATCTAGAAATTGAGAATAACATGATAAAGATGAGATCAAAACTGCAGCTGCAAAATTTAGATAAAACTTGTCATGGAGTGTTAGAAATGCCTCATAGCTTAAAAATTTTAGGGTAGAAATAAATAAAATAATATAAATAAATAATATAAATAAAATAAATAACTAAAATAAACTGAAACCTGTATAGAAGGTGTGCAATATAAATCCTGAAAGGATATGGTACAATTTGATGCAGTATCAGCCCAAAAGTGTACCATGTGAAACTCTATGGGGACTGAAGAAACTCCACCAGGCCTAGGACTACTACTAGAAAGAAATTCAAAACAAACCTTCTGCAAGCTTCTCTGTTATTTGGTTGTGATTTGTCCTCCTTCAGCCAGGAATGGATCTGGATGTGATATAACGTTATGTTAAGTAATTCTTGTTGTCATGAGATTTCCCCTTTGTAACTCTGTTCACAAGGTCGGAAACAGCCAAGTCAGCTTCCAATTGGTGAATGGAAATAGAAATTGAGCTGAAGTCTACCACTGACTGCTTTCAATGGATGCCAAATTTGAGCTAAAGAATTTTCATGTTGGCTGTAGGGAGAAATTAACTTTGAAGATAGGAGAAAGGATGTGGTAGAAAGACAGAGAAAACGTTTGATGGGATGTCCTACGAAGGTGGAGAAGCCAGCTGATTAGAGGCTGAATTGGGCAATTCAAGATCTTGAAAAGCAGAACACTAGTTTGGGAGGAGAGAGGTACTGCAAGAAGCATAGCAAAATCCATCCGATATGATGAATTTATGTGATCTTTAGTTACAAGCTTGGCTGATATTTCCACTCCACTAAACTTCATCTAAATTTTGCAAAATCACTACGGTGTCTAATAAGGTGGGGAGATTCTCAACACCACACGAGAGGATGTATTTAGAAGTACAATTTTCTAACTCAAGATTGCTATTGGCATCTATCAAAAGACAAAATAATACCCTGAGTATTTTCCACAACTGTTGTAATTAGCAAACATATGCTATATGTCATTACATTAGCCAGAATTTTGTTATGAGCTCTTTTGAATTACTTCTGGGTTTGCCTAGTTCGATTCTCTTCTAAAATCTCATATTGCTCTGCTGTCTTTGCTGTGTTCCATCTGCTGCTCACTTTGTTGGATCTGAAACGATTTAATGATCGCTCTAATCAAGAATAAGATACTGTTTAAATAAAACCATCTCCTTCATTTAGCTTTCAGCACAACCATTGCATAATCAAAGAGGTTCAGTTTAGTAACAGCATGATCTGAAGGACTGAAAGCACTTTGCAAACATTCATTTATTGATGCTCACGTTTTCTTTTTGTGAGGAAACATTCCTGCCTTTGCTGGTTACACCTGCCCTGTGTGCACCTACATTGTTGTGTGTTGCCTCCTGACTATGCTGTGAACCACAACATTTGGACTCCAAGAGATTCATACAACAACTTGTGCGTAAAGACATCACTGGAGAAGAATTGTAGCACTTAAGGCCAAAATTTTGATCCTGAAGATATTGCTGCTTATAACCACCTAATTTTTTTCATGCCAAATTCTGCTTTTGAGCATGCAGTAGCTGTGGGCCTCCCCTCTAAGAGGGATGAGCAGACTGGTGTCCTCTCCCATATCAATTCCCAGTGAAAACCCATGAATGAGGTGAGTGGGTACTTGTGCCCATTGAGAGGCCCAGTCCAGCAGCTTTCAAGTGCATACTTGAAGTGTCACATAAAACACAACCACGCTCAGAACTCCTGCCACGTGTGAAACAAAATGTAAAGATTTTCAAACTTGGATTTGTCACATTTTTCTGACCACATGCAGTTTAAGAAGCAAGTCCATGCCATTTCTCCATGCTGCAGGACACAAATCATTGTTTTTGGCGTCTTCCCGTGGTAACAAATTCAGACCATTTGGAATCAAGTTATGTTGCAGTACCTTGGATAATCACAAGACATGTCCTGGCCATCAATCTCTTATAAAACAGAGTATAAAGAACTGCATTCAGGACTGAATGGAAGACTGAAATTTAGGGGTTCCCTGGGAATTTGTATTACAGACTGTCAGGGACAAGACTCACTGATGGGAAGGTGCTATGTCCTAGATTCGTTTACTCACAGGTTGAGAATTCTTGCTAGAAATATATTTGTGTTTGTTTTGACTGGGATGGTTAATTTTCTTTGTACTAGCTAGTATGGGCTATGTTTTGGATTTTTGCTGGAAACAGTGTCAATAGCACAGGGATATTTTCATTATTGCTGAGCAGAGCTTCCACCATGTCAAGGCCTTTTCTGCTCCTCCCACCACCCCACCAGCGAGGAGACTGGGGGTGCAGGAGGAGTTGAGAGGGGACACAGTGGGTACAGCTGACCCCAGGGTATCCCACACCATGTGACATCATGCTCAGCATATAGAGCCAATGGAAGAAGGAGGAAGGGGGGAATATTCAGAGTGCTGGTATTTGTCTTCCCAAGTACCTGTTACACGTGAGCCCTGCTTTCCTGGGGATGGCTGAACACCTGCCTGCCTGTGGGAAGTGGTGAATGGATTCCATGTTTTGCTTTGATTGCTTGTGTGGCTTTCTCTTTATTTATTAAACCATCTTTATCTCAAGCCATGAGTTTTCTCACTTTCACTCTGCTGATTCTCTCCCCTGTCCTGAGATGAGGGAGAGTGACAGAGTGGCTGTGTGGGGTTGTGATGCCAGCTGGGGTCAAACCTTGACTGCATTACAGGGAAATCCTGCTCTGAGGTCAGAGTGATAAAACAAAACAATCTTCTACGCTTTGATTGATGCTATGACCAGAACCCTTACGGACTTTTATAATGCAGTTGCTTATCTACTGGGTTTTTCATTACAGATGCATTGTGTTCTCCACCCATCTTGATACAGCCCCTGGGATTGATATCTCTCCCTCTCTTACATTCAGCAGGGAATGGGGTCTGGTTTATTTGATTAAACAGCCCTTCTGCAAACAGCCATAAACACCAATCAGCCCCCATGCAGCGGGAAAGCTTTAGAGCTGGGAATAGTAAACAACTCTCTCCTGCCATTGTAATTCAGGAAGGGAGTTGTGCAGCCCATCTAGAGCAGTTATTTCATGCAAAAGAATAGAAGAATGATATGTGATTTCAGCCTGGTTAAAATGCTTCTTAAAATACTCCACGTGGCACTTTAATCATCTCCTTCCATAGCTTGGCTCTTGAAAAGAAACTCATTTATTGTAGTCACATTTTCAAACTGGACAACTCTGCCACCTAATTCAAATGCAAAGAGACATAAACTGCTTGATGGCAATTTAACTAAAGAGAATAAATGGTGAGAAAAACCCAATTATAACTACTCCTCAGCCTGAGGAAAGATTTTGCTTATTTAACAGAAGAATTTTAGCTTTATTTTTAGTTGACACACTTTAGGAAAACCCACTTGCCTACCTGGCAATAACTATGGAAAAGCAAAGCACCCCCAAAAGCCTTTGCTCATGTCATGACACCAGACTGTAGTGAAGCCTGACAACATGTGCAGAAGAGACTTTCTGCTTACTGCAATTATCCTGTAAAGCAATAACCCCCTACCTCCCAATCTCAGGATTTTGTTGGCATGAGTATGGTTTAAGCCCACAAACGTTAATCATAGGTTCTGGCATGCTGCAGAGTAGGACAGCAATTACTTTTGAGTAGAAACTATCTAGTTTGAACCACCAGACCTGCTCCAAACTGGTCCTCGTTCTCCTCTCTCCCTCCTTAAACACGATATAAGCATTTCTTTTTCTCATAACACTGTGAATAAATGAATAAGCTTAAGTGACTGAAATAAATCAATAAAATGATATACTCCAACAAAATGCAGTTTTACTAGAGTATTTCCCACTATGTATAATGAAATGACTGTCAAAAAGCAGCCAACAACAAAAGTCTGCTCAGTCTCTAGCCAGGTGTTTTCAGATTAGATATAAGAGCTCTCTCTGGCTGTAAAACTTCTATGTGCAATTAAATGCACAGAGCTATTTAGAAGCACAGACTTGGAGCTTGTAGAACAACCACCATTTTGGGGATGTATAGGGTTCCTCTTCTGTATTTGAAAAATTACACATTTTGTGTGTTTTATTTCTCTCCATGGTATCTTAAACTGTCCTGTTTTGAAACTAGGATGACTTTAAGGGCAATCAACTGTTTTAATTATATCTTCTGATACTTAGAGGCTTGATACTTATACATGTTAGAGATTAGAAAGGTTGATTTTCCCAAGTATTCTGCGAGTGATTTTTAGTTTGCAATTTAATTTTCCTGCACCATTCTTAGTACTTCACTAGCCTGTCATCGCCTACCAGTAAGTTTATTAATGCATTGACTATTTAAGGATGATATTGTAAAAAGTTGCTATTAGAGCAGATGCAGGCTCTCCTCATCTATCCACTTTTTCTTTTCTATGGCTTCCAGCTGTAAGAGTATTAGAATGGAAAAATTCTGAATCATTTCATGAGGAGCTATAAAGTGTCTTACAGTGGAGATTTCCTACAGATCTACTCACTGCAATTGCATTTGCTGATCTCTGGAACAGACATTTTGTTTAGTAATAAGTTGTTGAACAGAAATTATCTAAAGCTATCAAAACTGTTTTATGAATGATTGATATAGCAGCTCCAAAAACATGAAACAAGATCCCTCTGTTACCTCTTGTCCTTCTCTCACGATTTCAGACTCACAGCCTCACAGTCAAAGTCGTGCTTTAAGGCTGGAACATAGGGGATGTATAAAATGCACTCTTTCTCATTATTTCTGTTCATCTCTCTTTTCTATTGCATATATCCTTTAAACAGCCTTACATTCAATCCCATCATTTACATTTGTTAATGCATCCTGAAGTATTTCGGTATTATTAAAATATGTTAATACACAAAAATGATAGCTGGAAACGTTAAAGCAAGAAAGTGAATACATTACCAAGTTCTGTGCCTGGAGCAAGAGTGTGCTCTCCTGCCTCCATCTACTGATTATTAGACAGAGCCTGCATCTCCCTCGTCTGTGTGTGATACATCCCCAGAGCAGCCCACCACATTATGAGCCAGCAACCCGGCTTCAAAGTCGGAGTTTGGGAATGCTTCATCTGATTGCAAATGGAAATGGTTGCACAGATCAACAGTGAAACACTGTAAGGCAGTGGAGATAACAAAGGGGATGTGTAACAGTCTGGAGAGGTGAAGGGTGGAAAGAAGAAAGGAATTAGCTGGGGAAAAGTTGGAGTAGCTGTTATCCAAACAGAAAAGACAGAGGGTCAAAAAGCAGACAAATGAAAAAGTAGGAGGGAAGAAACAAAATGAAGTGAGAATTCAGAAGGAAAAGAACAAGCAGAGGTTGCTGGAGCTGCGTAGGAGTCTGTGTAGTCCCCAGACACTCTTGGGAGGGTGATGTTATTAATCTTCATGAACCTAGAAATGTTACAGAACCTCTGCAGGAAAAGCACTAAGTTAATGGAGATAAAGTGGAGAAATAAGAGCTCACAGGACCAGAATAACAGATGCCTGATAACTTTCGTGTTCCCTGTGGCCAAACAGGAGTGCTCCAAATGCCAAACTACTCTTCTTTGTCAGGCATTTTGTAGAGTTTTTCTTTCTTAGGACAACGAGAATGCAAAATGAGGTAGCAATTTTTGACAGAACTTTTCCATTGATGCTTTTTAAAAAGGGATCTGGAACTAGATTTGGGCACAAAAGAAAATTTGTGGTTGCTGAACTACACAAATTCAAATCTTTTGTCATCCTCCCATAGGAAAATGTCTGCAAGAAGTGACCTGAAGAAGTAAAAGAATTACTTAGAGTAGGACATTTTGCTCATCCCAAGTTTTGCTTCCTTACAGGTTGCACAAACACGACCCATATCTGATGTGACCAGACTAGGAAAACATATGCCTGGGAGTTTGTAACTTCCATCAGGAGCCCCTCTTGTTTAATAAAGAGCAATGAATGTGCTACTCAAAAATCCAAAGAATGGAAAATCCCTCCACAAGCCGCTGGCACAGGAGGAGGTTCACTGCTCTGCAGGCACCTCAGCACAGTTTGCTCATCTCTCATCATACAGTTTTTGGTCATTTAAAGCTGTTGGTCACAACCTTTTTTTCCAAAGCAATGCCACAGACTGAACAGCCTGAGAAGGTAGTGGATCAATTTTTACCAACAGCATTAGAGGTAGATTCATGGGTTGGAAAAATTCCAAACATTTATTATCTAGCAGAAGTTTCCTTGCATTGCTTTTTCATTATATATATCCAGCATGTCTTCACTGTAAGATGCCACACCAGGACCAACATCACTCTAGCAGCAGGACCCAAATAACAACTGAGACCTTACAAAACTGACCCCTCAGTATCTTTCTGCCCCAAAGAATCTGCATCTCCCAAACCCTTCCTGACCTCTGCAGCCAATAAACTTTGGTTTTAATTGAGAGAGCAACATGCAGCAGAATTTCACTTTGCTACAAATAGATCTGTAAAGACATTTCCAGTCTTGTACTCTTTAATAAATCCCGTGTGTTACTCAGGAGATGGTTTGTAACAGCACCCAGGAGAGCTGTTTCTCTTTCAGACCTCTCCCCTGCTAATGCATAATAAATGCATTCATCACCTACTAAATACTCACAACCCTTTTTATAGAATATGACAACAGCATTGCTCTGTTAGATGTAAATATGCACAAACTAAGCTACTCATTTGTAGGGGTGGGTTCAGCATCCTTTTCTGTTTATACCATCCTTTCTAAAAGGTGTCTCCCTAACACTGAGTGTGACCAGCTCCGAAAAATTAGGCAACAAATAATACTAGCAAAAAAAATTCCTGTGAGCATTATCCCGACATGCTCATACTCAGCTTTTACAACCACTGACTGAAAATGCATGCCTTTTCTTAAATTAGTTCCTAATTGTCAGTTTTCTTACTCCCTGATACCTTCCAAAATTTTTGATCCTGTAAAAATCCCAGCTTCAGGACAGAACTTGGAATTTCTACAATTAATCACCTGCCAGTGCAAATGAAAGCAGCATTCATACTGCTTAGTTATGCATAAATTTAAAGTCTCCCATAAATAATGCTTGAGATGATGCTATTCAGATGTGATAGGGGCATGGAAACAAATGTGGATATATACTGGTCTGGCAGCAATTCCCAAAGTGCTCAGGACCAGAAAAAGGCACCAGAAGATACAAAGTCCTCACACACGAAGCCACAAGCAGTTACTCCACGTGTGGTGGTCGAGGTACCCTCTCCATCAGAGTGCAGTGTTCCCACCTTCCCTACCTATCAGACACATCCAAAGTTCTCCAGAAATAACAAAAAACCCCAACCAACCAACAACAAAACAAAAAAGGAAACTCCTATTTGTTATCTCAACAGCTAGAGACTGGGGGCTATTAACACAAAATTCGTGCTACATTTTGCATGTACATAAGGATTATTTTAGACCAAATGGCTGGCAGTGCACCCTGGGCCTGATAGTGCCAGCTACCCCTACACTCCTACAGAGCTGGTCTTCTGCCATCAGGACAGGGATGCACTACAGACATTTTGCTCATAAGTCCATCTTAATTAGTCCAGTTCTACATAAGAAAAAAATCAAGTGAAATCTCTACTCTCAAAGAAATCAGTTTTCCCCTCTGGACTGTTCTGGCCTGTAAAAATAGGGCTCCAGGGTTAGACACAGGCCAAGGTGTGAAGTACTGAGCTTTGCATTTGGCCATCAGGATGAAGGATGGGGACCACACCCCCATCCCATGTTCACTCCTCAAAGGGCTGCCATCTATCCTTTCTCCAGCTGAAAAGTCTGGACTCAGCTCTCTGCAAAATGCAGTTCTACAGGACTGAAGCAAAATTAGTTCCTCAGGGTATATTTTGCTGTGTCTTATTTTTATTTCCATTTCTAGTCATGGAATACGATCTTAGTTTGGTTGATACTGTACAAAATAAGCCACCAAGAAAAATAGGATGCCATCTTAGGCACTCCTGACCACTCTCTAGAGAAGAAAATTGCCTGTCTACAATAGCTAGGAAAGAAACTTGGACACCTAAATTAGACACCTCAAGTTACACATGATGGGGGTATACTTATAGCCATTGACAGATCAAGGTGAAGCAAGGTTTTAAGAAAGAATTATCTTTGAACAGAAGATGGGATATATCTGTGGGAAGAGCCCTAAATAACAAAGTTTTCAGGCAAACAAGCATCTAAAAACAAGCAGAAAACTTCAAGATTAGAAACTACCTCTGAAATTAATGCAATGATGTTGTTGTTAATCAATGAGAAAATTCAAAAGAAATATGTAGCTGGCACCACTGAATCTGGAGAAACTGAAGAATAACATGGAGAAATTGCTCAATAAAATCTTATTTCCCCCCTCTTTTTTTATATTGTGTCAGACTGTTATGAACTTTTAGTTCCCATGCTCATCTTTTGAAGTTAGGCTGTAGCTCTCCTCTGAGGATGAAGGCTGAAAGGTCAGGCACAGAGAGTTTGTTTTTTGAGAGATACTATTCATCTGATAATGGTGGTGTTCATTAATTTAGTTCATTCTGGGGGTACAGTAGTTCTTTGGTTTCCCCCACATCCCATCTATGCCAGTATTTAGATGATTACAGTGTGCATTCCTCTCTCCCCCCTGATTTGGCAGCTATAAAATAAACCAAAGGGAGGGAAAGAGCATAAAGAAGCAACAAAACAGAGCTCCTCAGCTGATGGGTACCGATCATAGCACACCAGGGACCTGGTTGTCAATGTTTTTGTTACTGTAATAACAAAGGGGAGTGCTCAGGAGTTTGAAGGAAAGACATGACTACTGTATTGAAGGAAAACATACCTTACAGAAGGGTCCTTAGAGAAAGCATAAAGATGCCTGCTTGAAAAAGGAGTTGCACTGGAAGCTCACACAAACGATTTCCACCTCAGAAATGAGAACGCTACAGGGAGAGTCAGAATTCACCATGAAAGGCCTTGAAAGTCAAGGCAATTTTATTTATTTATTTATTTTTTACCCAGAAGCATTTTCAATGGAACTAAATGGAAAAAAAATTCTTTATAGAGGCCCTAGAAAAGAACACTGGAAACTACTGAAGTGACAGGCTGGAGGTTGTATGGACAAAACGTAGACATGTCATGGAAAGTAAATTGGCAAGACTTAAATAGACACACCAGCAATAGAAAGCCACAGGAAAGAAAATTTAAAATGATGAAGTCAGCTTCTGTAGGCTGAAGGTTGAGCTAAGTGGTCAGACATGAACAGACAGCAGAGGAAAAACACACAAATCTTATTTCAGATGAAAGAAGCTCAGCTCAGTTTAAGAGAAGTAAAACTTCAAGTTGTCTTCATGGAGCCAATTTGTTTGGACTTAAGGGACAGGGATAAGCTATAGATACAAAAGAATATGGTCTTGGATGTAGGATGGCCCACAAACATTTCAGAACAGGAATGTCTCCACCAACCAACAAGAAGGAGACGCAAGCTCCCCTAGGTGCCATAGGCTTTTGGAGGATGCATATTCCTGAGTACAGCCAGATTGTGAGTGCTCTTTATTTGGTAAGGCACAAGAAGAACGATTTCCATTGGGGCCCTGAACAGCAACAAGCTTTTGCCCAGATCAAGCAGGAAATCGCTCACGCTGTAGCCCTTGGCCCAGTTAGGACAGGACCAGAGGTGAAGAACGTGCTCTACTCTGCAGCCGGGAGCCATGGTCTGTCCTGGAGCCTCTGGCAGAAGGTGCCTGGTGAGACTCGGGGCCGACCACTGGGATTCTGGAGCCGAAGATACAGAGGGTCTGAAGCCAACTACACTCCCACAGAGAAAGAAATCTTGGCAGCTTATGAAGGAGTCCAAGCTGTCTCAGAAGTAATTGGCACTGAGGCACAACTCCTCCTGGCACCCTGACTACCGGTGCTGGGGTGGATGTTCAAAGCAGAGGTTCCCTCTACCCACCACGCCACCAATGCCACATGGAGCAAATGGATTGCTCTCATCACACAGTGCGCCTGTATTGGAAAACTGAATCGCCCTGGGATTTTGGAAATAATTACAAATTGGCCTGAAGGTGAAAACTTTGGTCTCGCTGATGAAGAAGAACAAGAACAAGTGACACGCGCTGAAGAAGCTCCACCGTACAACCAACTGCCAGCAGAAGACACATGCTACACTCTTTTCACCGATGGCTCTTGTCGCATCGTAGGGATGAAATGAAAGTGGAAAGCAGCCATATGGAGTCCCACACGACGGGTTGCAGAAGCTACTGAAGGAGCAGGTGGATCAAACCAACTCGCTGAACTCAAAGCTGTTCAACTAGCCCTGGATATTGCTGAAAGAGAGAAGTGGCCAAAGCTCTACCTCTACACTGATTCATGGATGGTAGCCAATGCTCTGTGGGGATGGCTGGAAAAGTGGGAAAAAGCTAATTGGCAGCGTAGGGGAAAACCAATCTGGGCAGCTGAGGAGTGGAAAAACATCACTGCCCGAGTAAGAAAGCTGGTTGTGAAAGTCCGCCATGTAGATGTCCATGTCCCCAAGAGTAGGGCTAATGAAGATGAGGAGGACCCTTTGCTCCCAGGGAAGGAGAAGGGCCTCTGTTCTTAGAGATGAAATGCTCCCAGAGATGGGTGAAGAGAACTTTTGTTTCTGAACGGCTCAACCTTAAAATCGTAACCCAGTAATTCAAGAGTGGACCCTCGAAAGCAGTTGTGGGAAAAGCTGCAAGTCGGGGGAAGGGACTCACATGCGAGCAGAGAACCAACCCGGGCGGCTGGCTCGTTGTGATAATGTTTTCATAGCACGAGCAAGAGAAACTCCTCTTCCTAAATGGACTGAACAAGGTTATTATGGAAGTGGTAAACAGACTGACCATCTTAAGGGTTGTCTTTTCACATTGTCAGTGGGAGAAGGGAGGAAGGTGGGGGGGAGGAGGAGAGTTCTGAAGGTGTGGTATGATTTTTTTTTTTTCCCCTCTTTCTTCTTTTAGGTCTGTTAATAAACCTCTTTATATTCTTTCAAGTTTTGTGCCTGCTTTGCTTTTCTCCTAATTCTTATCTCACAGAAGGTAAACAGTAATGAGTATTTTGGACCAAACCACTACACTGAATTGGTGTTTCTGCCCGGTTACAAACTGAACCCGCTACAGTCTGGAAAGTTCTCCAAAAGAACTGAGAGATAAGAGAGAGAGCAAGCAAAGACAGCCATGGAAGGTAAAATGACACAGCACCATAGCAGGACAGCAGTCAGTGACATCTGAAGTTGTTGAAGTGACTGTCGGGCATACGCAGAGTGACCTTTGAACAGGAGTCAGGAGCAACCTGGGTGCTGTTTCAGGGAGAGGAAAAAGGGTAAGGTACATTCAGTAGCATGTAAGATGAAACAGGAGAAGATGAACTCAGATAAACCTTTCAGAAAAATTTGGAGACAAAGGGAATACAGCAATAGTTGGCTTGCTTAGTTGCTGGATGAACACATGTCCATGTAGATCCACTTCTTGATATGTAGGCTAATTCAAATTCTGACTTATTCATTTGAATAAAGCCCAACTCTGCAGAAAATAACTTTTACAGGTGTTCTACTCAAGATAAAACCTGTGAAAACTCTCTCGAAAGTCAGTTAGATCAAACTTTATTATATACTCAGAAGTGTTGGTGAGGGAGAGCAAGCCTTTTATTAGACATAGCCTGAATTCTGAGAAAATGTGGTAGTAAGAAAAGTCTTGCATTTAATTTTTAAAGCTATGCACAAAATCTGCTTCATGCTCTGTTAACTGTCACAGACCACTTATTGTACTTCCCAAACACACTGAGCTCCTAAGCTAACCAAGGTAACTATTAGCTGTTTGATAATGCCTGAAAGTAACGCCACACTGTGTTTGTAGTGCTTTCTGGTCAGGATTCTAATTTTTGTCACTGCTGTAAGTTTTTTAAAGCCCCAGATATGGCAGTAAAGATACACAGGATTATGGGAAAAAAAAATAGCCAGACCACCCATGATAATAAAAAAGTAAGGGCAGTGGGTGCCTTTGGTACTCCAAGGCACCTGCCAGCTCTAAATCATGGACTGTACAGGAGACAGTAATTGCAAAATAGAGAGCCTGCACCTTCAGCTGTGGGACTGAACACATCAAGCTCTTAAGGGTACTTGTTAACCTTATCACTTGTAGAGCAGACACAGAACATCTCACCTGCCCAAGAAGCATCAGCTCCAGAGGCAGAGGGGAACCAGGGAACTGCTGTTTGGGTTGATAATTAGCCTGCTAACCAACAGTTGCATAGTGTAGCTGATCCCCTGGGCGTGAACTGAAATAGGCTGGAGAGCTGTCCCAGCATTGTTACATGCTCTCACCTCTTCTGCTGCCTATCCCTTTCTTAGCCACTGCCAAACTGCTGAGTCATGGTGCACATCCAGTATTCCAAAAGTCTGTCTTGGTTCTCTTTTGTTTTCAGTGTCTTTTCATTGGGCTACTCCATGGCCAGAAATGTTCACAGGAAAGAGGTGGGGACTTCCATACATTAACTAGATGTTTTGCGGTGCTATCAGTGAATCTGTCACAAGAACAGCAATTCCAATGGCAAATTTTTAAGTATATCAGGATAATTAATGAATTCAGGAGGGGGTTTGGCCCACCAAGGTAAATATTCATGATGTCGCTACTGCTGTAGACAAATTACGAATATCCATGGTCAGTTACTGACAATTTGTTCTAGCACAGAATTGCAAATTGTTATTACCCCTTTCTTCCCCATACAAGTAACCTTAGCAGAGCTTTGTTATGGTCTATTCATAAATACTTTTACTATTACAGTATTTTCAGGAGGGTAAGACTGCCATCCACAGTGTCCAGGGAAAACAAATGGGCTGAGCAGTTGCTAGCATGCTTCCACTGGCATTGGAATTAGGATCACAAGGAAATCCACATCTCAAGACCAAATTCCTTTTGACACTGTGTGCAAGCTGAAAAGGAAGTACTAGGAGCCTACAAGGAGTTTCTCTTAATGCACCATCCAGAAGCATTGTTTCACCAGACAATAATTCACAAGTTTTCTAGCAGCTAAATATTTTGCAGATAGAGTTAAATAGACAGAAGAGGTTTCAAACACATTCAGATTCCACCTGGGAAAGGAATTTTCCACTCTGTACTACTGGGAGAAATGAAGACGCTGTAGGCTATGGTATCGTGTTCAGAGGAACAAGGTAGGTAGAATAGGGCATTAGGCACTATTATACTCCAGGGAAGAAAGAGCAGACAGGGGCACAATGGAAGAACTCCATTATATTTTAAATGGGAATAGTTCCAAGGATAGGAAAGCCTGTGGTGCTTGTAAAGGATTAAGCAGGGTAATGTGCTTTTTAAGAAGACATAAAGAGGTATGTAATGTGATATGTTTAAGCCTAAATGATTTTTCTTGGAGTCCTCAATGAATGTTTAAGCAGGCATGACTTGGGCCTCTGTAAATCCTCTCTGAATAAATAACTTCCACAAAAATAGACATTCCTATGACAGAATGAGATGCATATTTCATAACCCATGCAAAAAAAAGGAAAATCAATTTGAGATACATGAAACACTTAGGAATAATAAAGAAAAAGGGAAGATAAAAGTGAATATTCTCCAGAATTATCCAGGCTTATATAAAAATACAGCTACCTCCCCACCCATGTTGATTTCACAGAGCAGGAAGACAAACAACTGAGTGCTTCCCTACCTTAAATTCAGACTTTCGACAGCCTTTTGCTGCCTTTTGAGAGAAGAAGAGACAATAAGTGGAAGAAAATATCTAAAGTGCCTGTGCTTTTCAGGCTGTCTCCTGTTTGAGGTATTTAAAACTTCTCTCTCTTCAGGGTAAATCTATCCAGCTGCTCTCTAGCTGGACCTGTGGTATTTATAGCTGTTCATTATGGATGGAACAGGAGCACACATGGTGATATGTATGCACCTGATTTATGAGAGGAACAGGACCAATAAATATCAAAACCTGAAAACTTACAATGGCATGATCTCCCCATCCTATTTCTCTTGCCTGCCCTGCCCTCCTGCCAGGAAAAGGAGGTCAAAGCAGTAGAATGCCTGATGCAAAGTGGGACTGTGCAATCATTGTCATTTGGCTGTATTGTGTTTGCACTCATACAGGTGCCATTCCCCACGAAGCCACTGGTACAGCAAGCAGGCAGTCCTGCTGAGTGAGGGAGGTCATGCTCTGGGTGAACCAGTGGTGGGTCCCTCTCCCCTTCCTCCTGTTTATATATACATGAGCATTAGACTGCTACTTTCCTCACAATAAAATGGTGCAACCTCCACTGGAGCTGTCAGAATAAAAGCAAGACAAAACTAAAGAACTTCTAGGATTTTACAAGAATATTTGGGGAAGTGTCTTCTGTGAAGTTCCTTGCAAACCCCATTTAACCTCTGAGGTGATGCAGCGAGGAGAGTTAAAGATGGGAGTGTTCACTTCATCCCTGCACACCTCTCTCCCATGGTGGTCCATCCTATCTCACTCCCTTCATGGTCACTACTCAGCTGAGTGGAAATCTCCTTCCCTGTACCTATTTGGAGGCACTCATTAAGTCTCTGCTGTCTCACTTGGCACTCCAGGAAGGTTTGCTGAGGTGATGGCCAGTCATGCTTTGGTGCTGATGGATGGGGGAAACAAAATGAAGCACAGAGAAAGACCTGCTGGTTTAGCTTGCCCGGGGTTATAACTGGGTTAATAGCTCTGATGTAGCCAGTTAAATTCATTAAAGACCCTGAAGAGTATTATGAAGCATATAAATAGGCCAAGGGGACCCATGAATTCTTTCTGAAATGTTGTCATTTTATGAAGTGTGTTACAGAGATTATAATCTCTGCCTTTTATCAGATACCTTTAAAAACACTAGTTTTCCTTGCCTAAGATTAGCTTTCTTAATCCAGCTTTCTTCCTGAGCAGGCCAACTACAACTTCCCAAAAACTTCTGTGTGAACAGCAGCTGGCAAATAATCATTTTCGGTGTCATTTCTTCCTGTAAACTGAAGAAAGGGGAGAAACTGTGCACCCACAGGTAGATGTGTATGTTCATTAGAATCAGGCCTAAGACCTCAGATTTTTTAAAACTGGAGGGTGGGGGCTTGCTCACTTGACACGACTTAGTTCTTTTTGACATCGTGATTTGCTTATTCCTGGGAAGCAGAAGCATGAGAAATTAGGAACTTGGATGTTTCTGGTTTTGTAGGTTTTGCCATGTTTCCAGGAATGAGAAATCAATGACTGTAGTCTGGAATTACCTGCCAGCAGGATACACCACTTGTTTGTTTTTTTCAGCTAAAAGCTGTTAGTCAGCACAGCTGTGTTTGATGTACTCTGGGTTTTGATCCTTCCAAAACTCTTTTTATAACTTGGGAAGGGAAGCCAGAAGGAGGGAAGGTTTTTGGTTTCGGGGTTTTTTTTTTTTATACATACAAAAAGCAAACCCCAGCTTTATCAGTCACTTACAAACTGAGCTAAAATATGTTTTCTCAAAAAAAGCAATTTCCTCTAGCCAATAAATCTTCAGGCCCTTTTTTCTTGCTCTTTCAGCTTATGACTTTATCTAAAAGGGTTTCAAAAGTGCATTCCCCAGGGCCTCTCTTGCCTCTTTTATGCTGTTTAGTCCTTCAGAGGAGAAAATATGATCTTGGTTATCCAGAGGTTGGATTGGTGATTTTTAAAACTCCAAATAATCTTTGTTATTTTGTAGTTCTATTATTATCAAGAGCTCACCAGTGATTTCATCATTCTTCTTAACATACTCTTTTCTCTTGTTGCTATCTAGAGTGAGAACACCGGAAATTACACATTTTCCTGGCCAATGGATTTTGGTGGAGACAAAATCGGAGTTCATCTGGATTTTTACAAGTCTCTAAATCGAGATTGTGACAAAGTGAACACACAATTCATGGATATTTTCTCTAAGAAATCTTCACCTTTTGAAGTTCAGAATAAAGTCAGCAAAATATGATATTTCTTTGATTTGGTTTGGAAGTCTGAATATAAAGATACAATGGTAGGGGAAAAGCTTGTTTACAGTCACTCATTAACCTATATTGACTCTTATACTGAATCCTTTCATGGACTAGTGTTTCTATAAAAGCTGTAGCTGTCAGCCACAATTTGGGAGGGAACTATTCCATTCACAAATGTCCCTACAAAGAGCTCTCAAAGTATTTTTCCATTGCTAAACCTACTACAGAAAGCAGTTGTGAGACTCTTCTTTAAAGTCAAATCATTCATTCCTGCCTTCTTCTCTCAAAACAAACATGACCCAGAGCTACAACAGAAAGCCAGGATTTTCAGTGTCAGGAGACTACACAAATAAGATAATCAATGTCTTGTATTCTGGGGTTCTAAGTCCAGTGATCCTATTTCCATTTTGCACCCTTACAAGCACGCTCATCTCCTGTAAATATACCTGTAAATACTTTTTGGGACAAACAGTCAAGGTACTCACATATCAAAATGCTATTCAATGCCACAAACCTGAGAAGTCCCAATCCTCCGTGCCAGTGCGATGGGCTTTCGGAAATTGGTTCCAGGCATGATCATTGCAAGGGTGCAAATGCATCCCTTGTAGCTAAAAGCAACGACTAAGCAAACATGGTGTTACACAGAGCACGTCCAATGGGAAGCATAAAGGAAGCGTGCCAGTACCTTCTGAATGCCTGCGGTGGACTCCAGGACGTTGTTCTCCGAGCCGTTGCTCCTGTTGATCATGCGCCACATCTGGGAATACATGCTGTCCCTCTCGAAGGGATTCATGCCTTTCACTCGCACGTGCTCGTACACTGCGGAGTCCAGGACGGTGCCATAAGGAATATCCGTCTGCCTCGAGAGATCCTGGAGAGACCTTAATTGTTGGGGGAGAAAAAGAGACACAGGAGACTTTAATCCACATTTTCAAGAGGAAGGAGCTGCAGGCAAACAAAGGGCAACTCAGAGGAAGACAGCTCTCAAGACACTTTCTTCTGTTTTTTTTTTTTGTTTTTTGTTTTTTTGTTTTTTTGTTTTTTTGTTTTTTTGTTTTTTTAAGATAAAGCAAGGCTGAAAATTTGTTTTTATGGTTTAAGACACAAAGAGGAATATGAAGTGAAAGGAAGGGGTAGAAAAAGTGAAAATGGATGAAAAAAGAGCAGAAGGAATAAGAGGATCCTGGGAAATGCCAAGCTCGTTTGAGCAGGGGCGAGGCAGGGAGCATTGGAGTCCTACAGAAGTTGGGTACCTGCCTATGGTGCAAACGCACACCCTGCTGTGGGGAGCTGGTGTCAGCACCAGGACTCATGAAATCCAGCCCAGAGCATCTGGGCTGAGCACCTCTGTGTGTTCCTGGGTTACACTGTGAAGGGCAGCGTGGTGGGGGTGTTCCTGCACTGAACTGTGCATCCATCACATATGTCACATCCTGTATTATTTTCAGCAATAAGAAGATTTCTTTAATGATCTTGCACTTTAATGAACTGTTTTTTCATCACATTTTCATGTTATCATGGTTCATGTTATTTAGTCTAATAAATTTGTTCTGTTTACATGTTGTCTAGTCTTACCCTTCTCTATAAACCAGAAAAATAAACCATTTTAGAAGTTTCTAAAGTATCCCAAATGTGGTTTGATCAACCTGCTTTGGACTTAAAAAATGTATATAAAAATCCTTTAAAGTTTCCTTACCTCTTGGCCTGTATTTTCCTTTCCTGCAGAATTGCTCTCCTGTACCTTTGATTCTTTAATGGCACTCATTAAAATTTCAAAGTGACTACTGCAATATGTCTACTGCTTAAAACCCATTACAGCTTTCCCAGCCAAATTAACTGTGTATAAACTGCACAAATCTAGTGGATGACACATAAGGACAATCAAGGAGCTCAGTGCTGTCTTAAAGAAGGCAATAGCAAATTGTAAAAGCTTATTGCAGACACAGAAAATGCAAACAGCAATGTAGGAAACTCATCAAATTCCAAGCTGTATTTCTGAAAAATGTAAATATGAAGGCTAGTGAAAATGGCCCTATGGGGCGGGGGGTGGTAAAAATGGAATTCTTATATGTTGTAAGGATGGCACTGAAGAAAACAGTAATCACATTTCACAGGATGTGTATGCCATGAACAAAACAGAAAGCAGGAAAAGAAGAAATCAATAGAGATCAATGGCAAGGGTTTAGATGTTAGCTAAGTATAAAAGAAATCCTTTGAAATTTAGACATAGGGGCTTCGAAAAACATTGACCAAGAGCTAAATTCTAGTTAGATAACATATAGTAATTACAAGGAAGGGACGAATGTAATTGTGAGGTGTAAATAACTAATGGTATTGAAATCCCTCAAATCATCTCACTTTCTCCAACAAGATCTCATTCCTTTTAAACAGTCTAGGTACTGGGAACCTGCAAAGAATCTGTACATATATGGGGTCATCAAAGGTGAGATGCTATATGTAACATTTCATGAAGCCAAGTGTACTTCTACCAGAGGACCAAGACATGCCCTATTCTATGAGGAAAAATATGAGACTCTGGTAGACTAAAGCATCAGGACAATAAGTACCGTGGTTAGTTGGCAACTGAAAAGTAAAAAAAAATTATCGAGTCCAGATAAACACCTGTGAGTTCTGAAAGACTAAATGTAGAATGGCTGAGCTGTAAGCAAAAATGTGAACCCTCATTGCAGCCAGTGAGCAAAAGGGAAGCAGTAAATATTTTAAAAAGAGGCAGTCGGGGGAATTAGTAAGCTACTTAGGTCATATGCATAAGTTTAATAAACATACTGAAATAAGCATTGACGTAATTTTAAAGATCAGTCCTGAAGTCGACAGGTAAGTTTCTCCAGGGAAAGCAGTTCAATCATCTATCACACTTTGAAATTACTAAAGAAACCCTAAGAATTTCAAAAAGAACTTCATCTCACCAAACAATACACAGATGGTGGAAGTACAGACAACCATCGAAGGAGGAATTTAGAAACATTTCCTAGCAACCCTGGGTAGCATCAGAAATACTCAGTTGGAGTGGATGCTCTTGAGGGATTTCAAAAGTAACAAGAACAGCTTTTGCAGAACTAAAAAGCTGAACAAGAAGAGTGTGACCCTGTGGATGGGGGCAGCACTCACAGCTAAAGCTGAGGTACTCAATGCCTGCATTGCCTCACTCTTCCTCACCAAGGTCTCCCAGGCCTTTGTGACTACAGGCAGGGTTCAAGAAGGCAAGGAACAACGAGCAGTAGGTGGTCAGGTAAATCTCAACCAGACAAGGCAGGGGATTGATCGGCGTCTCTAGATCCAGAGAAGTCAGAGTGTGCTGAGAGAGCTGGCCCAAGTCCTTGCAAGGCCACCTGCTTTAATTTTTGCAGGGTGTGAAGGAGGCTAAGGGAGATCCCTTGATACAGGAGAAAGAAAATGTCCAGACTATATTAAAAAAGTTAAAAAAGATGATTAATGCAATTACTGTTGGTCCAACCTCATGGAGTGAGTCCTCTCAGAGCACATTTCTAAGCACGTGAAGGAGAGGCAGCTGCCTGGCAGCACTCAACATTGACTCACCAAAGGTAAGTCAATGACCAATTTGGTTGCCTTCTACACTAAAATTACTTCATTTGTGGACAAGACTAGAGATATTGACATAATTTACCTTAACTTTAGCAAGGCAGCCTGCCTATTTGCGTCCCACAATATTCTTGTATCCAAATGAGATCATTAGGTACAGCTGTGTGGGAAACCAAATTTGATAAATTCCCAATTGGATTGTCATGCTCATAGGGTAGCTCACCTGCAGGCTGCTAACAGGTACTCCAGAGGTCTAACCTGGGACATGTCTTTACCAATAACTTGGAGGAGGTAAGCAAGCACCCTCCTGTCAAGTTTGCAGATGACATGACTTGGGGGGACCAACCACCTGCTCAAGGCCAGGCTGAAACTCAGATGGGCCTAGAAAGGCTGGAGGAGCAGGGCATGAAATTCAGCAAGGACAAATACAAAACTCTATAGAGTTGAATAAAACTCTGCAACAACCAGACTGAGCACAGCTCTGCAGAAAGGCACCCCGGTAGGCAGCAGTGGGCCTTGCTGAGAGTTTCTCCTTATTTTACCATTAGGCAAAGTGTTGTGCAAAGTGCTGACAGTCTATCTGTCATAAGCATCACTGATGAAAGGCACTAGATAAATACAGCATACTATATTGATCCATTCTGTTACTGCTGCTGCCGCCAGTACGCTCCTATAATCAACTGGCAGTGCTCAGCAGTGCAACGAGCTGTCACAGGATGCAGACTGCAATGTCCTGTAATTGTTATTTGTCATATTAGAAAAGTATGCAAAAAAAATTTATCCAGTCTCCAATTTCTAGTGACAACACTTGGTAAAACTGCAATCATTACAAGACTCTGTGTGGCCATATAATTTCTAATATAACAAGCATCAAAGCATTTTTTGGATATATTATTGCTAAGCAGTATGCAATTGACAGGTGTAGCTGCTGCCACAAATCAGTTAAAAACAGCACAAAAGAAAAAGAGCTCCTGCGTATATCTTGTGGCTATAAAAGCAACTTTGTTATTTTCAGAAGGGCAAACCAGCACAAGACATGAGCTATTAGTCTTGAAGTGTACTACAGTCAGGTATGGGAAGCAAACAGGCTGAGAAGCAAGTGTGCTATCACACACAAAGGCACCACCAGCAGGGAAATAACAAGGAGAAGAATTATGTCAATGCCTTCAGGAAGGCATGTTGTAGTTGCCAAGTCTGGCATTAACTAGAGTCTGCAGTGCCTCACTGTTAGATGTGCTATCCTGTAACACAGGATGCCTCTCAGCTGCCCTACTTGCATCTTTTCACAGTTGCAGGTGAGGTTTCATGCTGAGAAAATGATGACAAGAGGACAAAAGCAAGACAAATGTAAGTGTAAACTCTATGGATGCACTCAATGCTGCTGTTGGCAGTAAACCCAAAGTTCTGGTTCACCTGACCATATGCTGAGGAGAAAGAAAGACTTTTGGGAGCCTTGGAGGTGTACATATGTATATTCTGCTGCATAGACAAGCTGCAAATACAGTAAAGATCTATCACACATCAGTGACTCCCTCCCCTCACACAAACATGTAAAATGGGATCATAATATATATGACCTCCTTCAGAAGCTGTTTGTTTAATAACCCACAGCTCTGCAGACTATTGCTGAGACATTGAACCTAGAAGCTATGGTACAGCAAAACAAAGAGAAATGACAAACTTTGAGAGAACTACTAGAATTATTAAACCACTGAGGTTCCCTTACAGAAGAAAGAACTCTTATAACTGCTTTGCCTCCAGCCTGGTTTATAGGTTACATATTGTTCAGTGTACCTGTGCTCCTGGATTAAACAATTCCTTCTCTTTTCAGACAAATGCCTTTAGTGGACATGTAAATCCTCAGCCTCACTCTGTCACCCAGTCTCAGCGCACAGCTGCCACATCAGATCTCAAAACAAGGAAAAAGCCTCTGTCAAGCTAATTAATTCCTACAAGGGATCCTTTGATGCCCAAATTCTGATTCCATTACCCACACTGAAAATTTTTCGATAGTTCTCAGTTGAACTACCTGTAAAGCAAAGCACTCATTAGCATGAGTAAGCAAATGATAATCTCACATTTTAAAACTTTTTTCTCCTTGAATTTCTAATTTTGAAGCAATAAGGTAATGAATGATAAAATTTTCTTAAGAATTTAAAAAAAGCAGATATAAATGAAAAAACTGTTAAAAAGTAAGATACCTTCAACTGAGTTTGTATACAGACAAATTCTGCTTCTAGGGAAGTGACCATGCAGCCAGGTCATAATTCAGCTTATTTTTTCTATCACTCATGCAGCACTGTGGGGAAAAATATTATGAGTGGCCTTTATGGTAAGTTTTTTTCCCATTGCAATTACTGGGATAATACCAATATTATCCCAGCATCAATATTACCCTAAATTAACTAGGCTAATAGGGCTATTCAGAGGAGGAATTGAGTCATTTGAGGAAGAATTATTAACAGATAGATGTATTTTTCAGCGTTTGTTGATTTTGTTTAGTATTCTACACCCTTAATCAGGCAGCAGTTGTCAGGTCACTTTCATTTTATGGCTTAGTGCAAATCAATTACTTTGTAATTTAAAAAATTACCTCTGCCTCCAGCTAGAAGAAAAACGTAGTAGGATTTGGATATGTTTCTTTCTCCAAAGCATACCCTCTTCTATAAATTCAGATCCTAGACTCAGAATTGGTAACATGTTCACATGTCAGCCAAAAATATTAAAAAAGTACACAGAAAAACGCTGAAAACAAAAGGTCAGCTTCATAAATAAATAAGTAACCAAATTTCTTTTTAGGTGATAAAACACCACTGAGGTCAGAGACCTGGGCATCAACATAGCTTTGTAGACCTGGGTTATAGATCAATTCAGGCTGGCTGTGCTAGGCTTGAGTGATGCACAGAGCTGTTTGTAAGAACCAGTTACTGAATTTTCAGCAAAAAACAACTGATCTCATGGCCCACACTGAAGATTTTATTTATTACTAATACAGATAAAGCTTTCCAGTGCTTTTGAGGGTTTTTCAGTTCGTTTGTCCGGTTGGTTGTTTTTTTTTCCCTAGGACAGTAAGGATTAGTTCACAAGCAGATTTAGGGCTAAGGAACGGGGCACATTAAGCCAAGGGGTTTGACTGTTGTCAGGGTCAGCTGTGGCAGAAACCATGTTAAATAAAAGATTAATGGACATGCATTGGGCAATATCTAATTACTGAGTTCTAGGCAACCCCCTTGTAGAAATCCTGTAGTCAGTTGCACTGAGCTGTATAAAGCCTTGGGGACTCCTTAGCTTCAAATGAATCACGGTTTAGCAAAATGTTGTGAAAAGAATGATTAAGGAAGGAAAGACCTGCTTTCCCTCTATGCCTCCATGTTTGGAGGCAGAGGTCTCACCTACCAAACAAGACACACTAGTTATAACATGGAGAACATAACGGGAACTTCTGATTTTACAGAAGACAAAAGAAGCAAACTTCCCCCCACAATATGTACAAAGCTCTTAAGCTTCCACACTTTTAGAAGTGGATTAAACTTGAAACCACCTAGCACCAGGCTTTCAGATGGCAAATCCTCTGACTTCTTCTCTGTTCACCCCACTTCCCCAACCTTCCTGCAAAATGTCAGTGCCCATGTGAAGGTGGTGACACCCTCCCCTATTTCAGAAAACCGTGCAGTAATTTGAGTAAAATCAATCTCTGCCAATGGACTCTAACTTGGTCCTAAAGGAATCATAAAACATAACAATGTCAACACTGGCTCAGTGATGAACTGCAGAGCATGAGCACCTATTAGAAATAGCTCAGGACCTCCAAATTTATTTGGCATTTACCAAGAAAAGTCACTCCTAATTACTATTAATTTGTGTTGCATTTGAGAAAGTGATCCAAAGATTTAAGACACATAGAAATTATGCTTTGCTGTCACGGTGTTTTGGCATTTGAAATGCTGACTGCCTCGATTTAAATGTCATCTGCAATGTGGGTCAAGTGTGAACAAAAGATGCATCCAGGAACTACTTTAGAACTTGAGTGCCTCTGCTCTTGATATTACATGTTGGCAGAAGGTGAAAAGCTGAGCTCCCAAAGGTATTAAGAGAAACCATTTCTCTGGAAAAGCAGATTTAACACCCATTCTTTTTCTTCTAGTTTCTGAAAATTAATTTAAAAACCGTAAGTATTTGATTCAAATTGAACATTGAAGCAGAGCACAAATGCCATCAAGTGAGGTTATACTGCAAAGATCTACTTTGAGAGTCTATAGAGAAAGGCAACAGTTATCTCTCTAAGGGTCCTCCTTCGTGGATGGATTGATAAAATTTTGCATGCTTTGCTTCTCAAAGTAGAGTTCTGGATACCATGAGGCACTGAGTAGGAAGAGTGGCCCAGTCTTCACACCAGCTGAGGAAGGGAAGCTGCAAGGGCTCTGAACACAAACTAGTTTCATACCCAAAAGCTGAAAGGCAGTAACTACCAAATGTTTAATGGAAATGAAACACGCTGTGGGCTGCATGTAATATGCATGTTATCTTTTGTAAAAGATATCACAAGGACCATACCTACAACAACACACTGTAATATCTGATGCTAGCTGGAAATCTGAAATGAAAAACTATTAACTACTTTTTATATCTGTGCAAACCCACTGACTTCAATTTCTTTCCTTTTTTTCTGGCTTGTCTAAAGCTGACAAGCACTACTAGCAGAATATGGATTTTTTTTTTTTTTTTTAATGCTTATACTCATTTCCATTCTGGCCTTGAAGGCTCCCCAAGGTACAATTTGAACTGTCAAAAAAAAAAAAAAAAAGAAGAAAAAGGAAAAAAGGAGCATCAGCTTTTTTTCTTTATTGCTTATTCATGTTTTTCACTTTGCAGTAATTCAGTATGGTAAAAAAACATCCTCTCTTATGTGCTTGTTTAAGTTCCAATTTTAGCAGTTTTGTAAACTAAAGTTTTATACTCACATCATAGTTAGGATAACTTAATTCCCTCATGGATACTAAACACATCTAATTACTCTATTTTTGAGCTGGAAGTGCTGTTGAAAAATGTCTGTTCTTTCATTCCAGCAGCTTTCCAGCTGCAACATTTTCTACTGAATAAAACATTTTCAGTGACTTTGCCCATAAATAATACAGCACAAAGACCAATGTAGTCCCAACTGTACATGATAACCTCAAAATTCCACCGAGGCTTTTCTAGTGACATCATAATAAACTGCAAGAAAAAGCTGAAGATGTATTAAATTATAGTTTGGGTATATTTTATTCTTTTTTACACACCATAAGAAAACACAGATATTTGTCACAGTAATTTGAACATTTTTCTGGACTACTTCAAAACTAGAAGGGACATGATTTCAAAGCAGAACACAGAAGCCTTGTTCAGTCTTGTAAGGACAAACTGAATGAGTGAATATATAATTATTATTTATTTTGCATGCATAAATTCCCATGTTGTTTCTTCACAGTCCTTAGTCAAATTTAAATCTTTTTAAACTTAAAAAAATAAATAAATCAACTTTCCTCAAAATATCAAGGTCAATGTTGACAAGCATTGACACAGGATATCATTTTACTCCCATATAAATTTTGAGGGGATTAAAATTGAGACTGCAGGGTCAAATGGTTGAATTGTGTCTAAATACCCCAGCAGCATTGCATCATCTCGAAATCTGTTATTTAGAACACAAAAGAAAATGATAACTTGATTTAACTGGTAATACAACTGTATCAAGGGAATAATTTGCTCATGTGACTTTAGTTCATTTTATATATCTCTGTCTTAGAGTATGTAGCCCTCTAATAGATGAAAGTGGTAAGGTTGTTACCTCAGAAAGGAAGGATAACAGCTGTAAAAAATTCCCAGTTGAATTGGGATGAATAAGGACTGGTAAAGCCTGGGCAATCTGGGCTGTGGAACACCAACTTCTCCCTCCACCTCCATCACCCGAGTCATAACCATGCACTCAAAGTCAGGTTCTGCTTCCGCTCTTGGGTCCGACTTGGGCTTCAGTTGCAAATGAAATTTGTCTGCTATTACAGATGTTTATTTGCCTGCTATTGCAGATGTTTACCAGCACATGTGAAAGCCAGGCCTGCTTTTAGCACATAGAAAATCCTCACCTAGAGGAGAAGTGCCTTTGTGTGAGCAGAGTGACTGCTGGCACACAGTGGTGCTTGATCCTGACCTGTGAACACACAGGAGGCCAAGGCTCCCCCTGCTCAGTCTGTGATAGTGGCTCACTGTCTCAAGGGGAATTTCAGGGAGACTTTGAAAGCAGCTGAACTAGAGGCAGAAAGACCTTAGGTGATGATACACACAAGTCAGGGACTTGAATCAATGACTGGACTGGGAAAATGGAATTTTCCCTAAGGTCACTGTTGAGCCTGACTTGAAGGTCAGGTTCTTACCTTTCTGAAGGAAGAAATATGGTGAAATGTGCCTCTCTTCTTTAAAGTCACTCTATGATTTTTGCAAAGAAGGATATATAGGAAAGGGTAATTTTGTCACTCTCACATACTTTCACAGACTTGTAGCCTCAAGATAAACCTGCTATGAAAAACTAGCCAGCTGCCCCTCACAGTGCTTGGCTAGCTAATGCTTCACTTTATTTTCTAGTGTCTGCTTTGATCCAGGAGCGAGCACTTGAAGGTGAAGGATGTCACTGGAGCCATGGGAGCAAGGATAACTCAGCAGGCAGCTTGCTGAAGGAGAGGATACTGGAGTGCAAAAGGGCAGAGAGAGAGGATAGAAGACCTAGAAAGATGACATGATCTTCAAAAAAAGACTGGAAGGTGTGACAGAAAGAGTTCACCATAAGAGGGGTAGGAGAAGACCAGACATTCATTTTAGGGAGGCATGAAGCAAAAGAAGGACTAGATGGGAAAGAGAGAACGATGCAGTCTGTTTATGTAGTAAGAGAGCACCAGGGAGCAGAAGGAGCAAAGATTACTGGTGACTGAGTTTGTTACTGTTTGTTGTGGTTAACACACCTCTGCCTTGGCAAGAATAGGGGAAGTCAGCTTTCAGCTCCCCATACATTGAAGAAGCATTGTGTTCTTCCTGACCAAAGTGTCAGAACATAAGTACTGTGGAATACATCTGAATGGAAAGCAGAGCTGGAGAACGCAGCAACAATACCTTCCCATTTCAAATACTGATGCTGTGTGGTTGTCTCAAACTCAACTGCTTCTTTCAAAATATGTATGTGTGCAAGCTTACGTATGTATGTCTGCCACATGGAAAAGTATCTGCTAGAGGCCAACAATTCAAAGTCTAAAAAAAAAGCGTCTCCAGGGAGACTGACAGTCCATGGTATATTGTTATTTTTCTAACTTTCTAACTACTTCTCAAGAGGATAAAAACTTATTCCTTTTCTCACATTTAAGTAGAACAGTTATACCCCTTTACATGTATATTTATGTTCTCCCTCCTTTCCCTTGAATCATTCTTTGCCAACTTACTGGATGGAGTTCTCAATGCGTGTGATGGTGAGGAAAGCTGCTAGGTTGGCCGTGTAGGAGGAGATGACAATCAGAGCAAAAAGCCACCAGGCTCCCATCATCAGTCGGGTTGCCAGAGTTGTGTATGGAACCTCTCCTCCTGTGGGGAAGAAGGAAAAGCAAGAGTTTTCATTTGGCAGAGGAATGCTCATGCACTGCTCAGGATAACTGGACCCCAAGGTTAACAGCGTAAAGCAGTTCATTAAAACCTGGTGCTTCAGTAAACCGAGCAGGACTTGGAGCTGCACTTTCTATGCAAGAAAAAGCACTGAAGGGAGCCCATGCTGTCAGTTGTCACTCCTATATTTAATCTCTTTTGCTATTGTGCCTTTAATTGCAGTTCATCTGCCAGTCCTGTCCAGTAATGGAAATAGACTTCTAGATCTCAGAACAAAAGCAGCCAAAGTAAATTCTTACAATGGTCTTTCCTTAGAGATCTTATCTACAAACCTTAATTAAGTTTTTCTTTCATTCTGGGGAACATAAAGTCAAAAAATCCCATCAAAACACAATTAATTTTCACAGTTCTGTAGGCAGGCAGATGCTCGTGAGAACCGTATGTGTGGGTACAACTCGCTGCAAGTGAACTTGGACATGCAGGAAAAAAAAACCACACGTATTGAAGAAGAAAGCAAACATTGTTTTGTATTTCTATGGTTGCTTTCCTTTAAAATCCAACTACCATGTAAACAGAACATGAGCAGCAATTAAGCCTCCCAGGATGAGCTGCACACCATCGATTGTGAGACAAGAGCCTAGTAATGCAAGCCATGAGAAGCAGTAGTCTTTATGCAAATAGCTGCCCCAAAACACACTAATTTGGAGTATTTGCAATAGCTCTTTCTGTTAAAAACATATGAATCTCAGATTTTTAGAGGAAGGAAATGTTTTTTTTTTTTAATCCCCCTTTGGTCTGCAGTATGTTTTGTCACACCTACAAATAACTAAAGGGGGATAGGTGAACGCAGCAAGCACCCACAGTCAACTGCTCGAGATGTTCACCCTTTTCCTCTCCCTCTACACTCAGCAATTTGAGAAGCTGACATTATTTTTGAGGTAGCTTTCTCAGATGTAAAATCTTATGATGGTACAATGCCTGGGATTTGCAAAAGCAATTTGTTACCGATTCAATCATCTGTATGTAGTTTGTTCTTCACTTATGTAAAAACTCCTTAATGTTTCCAGAGCAAGTAAGTTTAAGGGAATACAAATTATAATTATTCACATTCCAAGAACAAATAATTTTCACTTATCTACAGAAACTGTATGTTCAATCAATGTTGTCTATTAAGGATCCTCTTACTGCTTTAATTTTTTCTTACCTATACAAAACACTGGGAACTCTGCATTGCCATACAAATCTGAAAATTTTTTCCTGCATCAGTGATGTGGAATTGTCCCATATGTGAAATAACAACTGCGTCCATTCATTTATACTTTTGGTATATAAACACTGAAATCCTTTGCCTTTTGAGAATTCCAGAACTGAAAGATAAAATCTGTTAGACCTACACAGCTGGAAATGAGTTTTCTTTTATTTCCAAGATGCCTTGTAATCGCCTGAAATAAGAATCTACTGATCACATTGGGAGATATTATTTCAGTCTAAGGATTATCAAAGGTGAACACTAACTTCAACATCTGAAGACTTGGGTTTCTCTGCTGCACAAATTTTAAATTACTTTTAATAGAGCATTTCTACTTTACAACAATTTTTGCGGTGTCTTTGGAATACTTAATTTAAAAATGATTTCTTAATAAAATGAAAAGAGCAAACAATTATATTAATTTATCAGAAAAGGCTGTTTGTCCTTTTAACTTTCAGGTGCCAATCCCTGTAGATAATCTTCATACTTAATTGAAATGGGTAGTGTGATTGACAAGAAGCCAATAATCTTTTGGGCATCCTTGCATTTTCATTTTTCAGCTTAAAACTCTTAAATTCTCACATTTTTGAATTGAAATTAGATGTCAGAAGAGAGAGGACCATTGAAACTCACACACCTGCCTTCTGGTTCAAGGGAGGATGCTGTGCATCAAGTGAACACGAAAGTCACTACAGATGCCTCAGCCACAGCATTCCCTACTGTCCATACAGCTTTCCCATATGTCTGTAAGGTTGTCCCCACTATTCACTATTACTTTTTCCTTTTCCACCCCGTGTTAAAAACAGACTTTAAAACCCATGAACGCTGGTTAGGCCAAGCGCTTTTATTTCATCTAGCTGTTTGTGAAGCCTTGTTCCTAATTCAGAGTTGTACCTTGTATATCAGCAGTCAATAAATGAAGCTTGAGGACAAAACTTGTATCCAAGTACATGTACAATAAACACATACCAAAATAATTCCTCACTCCTCTAACAATCCTTCCACTGAGGCTTCTTAAACCATCATTTCTAAAGCAGGGCTGACACCACAACTGCACAGGTGCAGGACTTTTAAGCAGTACAGGTAGGGTACTCCACCTTTCCCAGAGGAAGAAAAAAAGAAACAAAAATCAAAGGACATCTTTTACTGCCATGGTATAATTTCTTTGGCATCTCTTAGGAGACTTAATGCGATACAGTCTTGTTCCATTGCACTGTTTGCTAAGACACTTCCTGCACCATGACAGTTCACCTTAAGAAACCTCTTCACTCTCCCCAATTTTGTTCCTGGGGACAAAACCTTCTGAAGTTTTCTTTCGGTCCCAATCCACATTTTCTCAGCGTAGAAGAGTGCCAAGTCACTCAGGAGAGCAACAATCACTGGTTTTCCCTTAACATTACCATGACAGAGAGCTACAGACCTAAAAGATACTACTACCCTTGACTTTAAATTAGTGTGCAGGAGGGACAGACATGCAAACCTCCCTGAGCTCTGCTTTCCAAGGTCTAGGATGAGTTTTGGGTGCGTTGACATCTTTATGGGTGACAACATAGTCAAGTTACAAGAGGCTACACACAGGACACACAGTACAAAGGATATACTACCTGCACATCACCTATGTTGTGGCTACAGCTCCCAGTATAATGCATCTGACACATGATGTGTGCTAAAATCACTTAAAAAAATCTGATCTGCCTTTAAAATTTTCAGATTGTATGTGCAGGAAGGGAAAGATATTTTCCAGGGTAAACTGGACTAGAAAAATCAATCTTATTGGGAGTTTTCTGAAAAAGTTGAATTACTGTAGAAGTCGCAGTGAAAGAAATTACTTTTAGTCCTCCCACTCTCATCTAATGCAGCTCTGCTTCATCAGTCCTAGACCATTTTAATGCTGGCCTACTTCAGATGACAGGGTTAGACTGCAACTTATCTTATAAATTTCTGTTTATTCCCATTTCTTTCCAAGTGCTTCAAGCTAAATAGAAGGCAGGAAAAAGAATGCATTGTCTTGACAATGCAAACAATATAATGCATAATTATGACAGACCTAAATATCAGGAAAAACCCAACTTAGAAGATAAAATGTGACACTCTACAATTACCATACAAATTTGTACATAAAAAAAATTATTTTCCCTCATTAGCAGTCAGTTTAAAGGTTTCTTCACATCAAAAATCACAAAAGAGGAGTACAGGCAAGAAGGAGGGATGAAATCACAGGACAAATGGGCAAAATAGGGAAAATGAGGATCTCAGCCTAGAGAGATCTTGGTATTTTATAATTCTGGACTAAATTTGAAGAATTCAAAATGCATAGGCTCTTTTTCCAAACATCTTGTTCTCAGGGATTTGTCGATTGTTTGCCTGAAGAAAAACCGCAGTGAGCTGAATTTCTGTGTAAGGAGTTTTCTAGATAATTTAAAGAAACATGAAAAATATGTTAATTGTGACTCTTTTGTGGAGGAACTGTAATACTATCAAAATTGAAAGCAAGAATCTCAACTGTGCTTTGAAAAAGAAGGTGAAGAAATAATAGTGTGGGTTATCTGGGGACAGATTTTGATTTTTCTTACAAAAATTCTATCCACATTCAGTGAATTATTGGCCTTTGGTAAGAAAGCACAAAGGACTGGGAGTTGGCTGCAATTTAGCCTTTAGCCTGTTAGAACAGTCACATCAATTATGCTGTGCCTCTGCAATTTCCATAAATAAAGAAATGTAGATGTCTGTTGCAAACAGTTTAGATCAATGTATTTCTTCTGTTTTCTTTGTGAAAGGGACATTAATAGAGAGTGGGTGTAAGGGAAGTAGTTTGTATTAACACAGAGGAAAAGGCATTTTATATTTCCGTTTTTTTTTTCCCCATGAGAAACAAAACCTAAAGTTTGACTGAGCTCTGCGATCTTTGCAAAACTCTGCAAAGCAGAGCTATTCAAAGGCAGAATCTTTCAGGGCACTAGCTATTGCTATTGTTCTGTTAAAAACTTTCTTGATAATATAAAATCTAAATCTCTCCTGTTTTCAATTGGAAATGTTCAATTCAGTATAGGACAAAAAATATTTTACAGTCAATGAAGCCTACACCTATTTCTACCAGGTGTGAAGTAAATGCAGCTTGGAACTTGTCGGGAAATCTCTCATCATGAATTTTTCTTCCTTTATTTTCTTTTTTTTCATCCATACATCTCCATTCTTCCTCGAACTTTGCATGTATTCCTTTCCATAACATCTAAGCTGGCATGCCACAACCTGAGCTTGTAATATTTCATTTTGTGCTAAGTAAACACCCATTGACCACAGCTGGCACGATGAATTATTCTACAGGAGAATACAACCCCTTGAACTGGTAATGCCTTCCAAATAAGCTTGTAAATCAGGGGCTGAATTCCCTATCCTTGCAAATATTGGCAGATTGCAGGGGTTTGGGAGTGGAGAAGGAACTGATCATGAGGCAGGGCTGGCAGCCAGGTCTTACAAGGTGTGGAGAAGTTCGAGAGCCAGCTATAGTTTTTACTCACCACACCACCTGCTCCTCCTGTAGCATTTGGTTTTATCAAAATGTAGTGATTTATAAAAAAAAAAAAAAAAAAAAAAAATCAAAAGAGACATTCAGATATTTTGTTTCACACATGAAACGTTTCTTCAGGTCTTTACTTCCTAAAGAGAGAGCACTGCATCTACATGTTAATACTATACTGTGAAAATACTTCAAATATATTAGGAACTGTTCTTTGAGTTTTTGGAAGTAGTAGGATTGGAAGGGAACCAATTTTTTTATAATCACTAAAGTGATTATAAAAGTTTCCATCAAATCCCAATGATAACTGCTTTTTCAAATAAAATAAAGTCATGTGTAGACTTTTTAAGTGGTTATATGTTTTGAAATTGTTAAACGTCTGTTTATATTTGTTAAGTCTCATCTTGTTACATCCATATAGTAAGATGGAAGAAAAACTTGCACTGAAGTTTCAGCTTGGTCTTTAGGTTTACAATAGATTTTTTTGGTCATCTTTTTAAAACCTGCCCAATGTTCTAAGACTCAAATCAGCAAACAGAAATCTTGGAAGCTGCACAGCAAACTCTCTTAAATGTTTGGGCGAAATTTGTTTGAATTTGCTGATTTGAAACTGTCTGATGTTAGTAGCTACCATTTAACCTCTACAACACAGAAAGTATTTAATTTGCTATTTTCACAAGCACAGAAGAGAAATATTTATTGTCTTTCTGGCATAATGATTTTGAGTGGTGTCACCTTCACCTAATGCACCAATATCATTAAGGTTTCTATACCTCCTAACAAAGTTTTCAGCACCCTCCTTCCTGTTGTTCTCAGCTCTGCCTCACCTCTGTGTACACTTTCTCCCCATGTAATTTTTTCTCTGAAGTTTGTAGAATTTAACACTTTGGTGCAATCAATGTTCCTTTTCCTTTCAATATGCTCTACATATGCATTCCAGATGCTTCAGCGTGGGCAGCTGGAGGCTTGAAACATCCATCACTCAGCCGGACTACCCCTGTTACACCTCACACTTTCCCTTATGTGTTACGGATATGCATTATGGGAGCCAACCATCCTCCACTCCAGTGTGATTTGGTGGCCTGCAGCAGACACTGTCTCCCATCTCATTTTGTGCTCCAGTCATTAGCACACAGTCACAGAAAAAAAACCCAAAATCAGTTCTTTCCAAGTTCTCAGCTTCTGAAATACCTAAGGCTATTTTGGCACCTTCTTCCCCATTTGCCAACCTTGTCCATCTGACTTTACTTCCAAGTGTTCCTACAAGATTTCAGAAACATCATGAAGACCAATTCTGTATTTCTGAGTCTAACTGTTCTTGTTTATTATTCAGATTTCTCCTGCTGGTCTATAGGCTGTTAAAGAATGTGTTCACTTTGTCTTTTGGTGCTCTGATTAATTTTTTTTTCCCTTTAATGTCTTATTTCTGAACTAAACAATCACTTACTCTTACCATTTGTTGTTAGTGTAATGATCCCCTGACTAATCTCATTACTTTTTCTCCCTGGAAGATTGTTTTCTTTCAGCTGGGTGGGAAGCACTGCCCTCACTGCACTCCCAGAAGGGAAGCAATGATGCACAAAAGAAAGCTTTCCTCATTTATTTCTCCCCTTTATGTGACAGGGTGAAAATCTTAGACTATCATTCCTCTCCTTCAGGCTTATTTCAAATCACTCCTAGTTATCTGAAATCTGTGAAGGAGTTTGAGAAGCTGCATCTTATACATGCTTAAAGATCCTTATCAACAGCTCTGGAAGCCAGCTAACCTGAGGGTATATGCAAAACCTTGTGCAGGCAGATCTAGGCTTCCCCCAGCCTCCTACCAAGGAGGGCAGGCATGAGCCAGCTCCAATCTGAAAGAGAGATTACCATGCTACCTTGTCACCCTCTGTTACTGCCCACCAGTAATCACCTCCAAGTTACATTTCATATCTTGAAAACTCCCTCTGAAAATCCTCCATTTGCTACTGCTGTGTATCCCTTTGGATGTGCCTTTGGCATTTGACTCACATACTAAGGCTCATTGCTCAGCTCTGTTTTCTCATTAATAAAAAGAGATTACCCATGCTGAGATTTCAAATGCTGGGACTAATCAAGTCACAAAGCCCTCATCAAGTTACATCCCAGAGAACCCATCTCATAAATCTGGTCAGAGGGCCTTGACATAGGACCTGATGGACAAATAGAAATATCCAAAAGCTTGATCAAAGGCCTGCTCACAAGCTACTTTGCTTGAAGTACAGGTTCTTCAGTCTTGTTTTTTGCAAATATTCTCTCCAAAGCTAGAAAATCCTCTAGCATCAAGAAAAGGGCCAGTGCTACCCAGTGCAAAGCACTTCAGCCTACTACAGCATTGCTCACCACTGGGCTAGTAACCTACAGTCTTTGTAAGTTCGAGACTCTGCTATACCTGTTATCAAATTATTTTTTGATCAGTCTTCAAATACCCAGCCTGCCTAACTTGATCTTAGTGTCTACTGCAACTGCTTCATTCTAGTGACAGAGGGCTAATCATTTGGCCACCAGGCTCCCTTGGAAAATTCTGCCAAGATACAGGAGGAATTGTCAGACGTCCTTGAGTAAAATTTTGTTTGAAAATTAATCTATTTGCAGCAGTCTGTCAGACGCACCACTTCACTACATGCTTCCCTTTCCTCCCTGGGTGTAATTTATATACAACAGTAGTTAGAGGCACTACAAAGATGAAAAATAATTTGTGACAAGAGCACTCCTAAGGGCAAACCAAGGAGGGCATCCAGAGACAACACACCTGTAGGTAAAAGGGAGTTGTAACAATAAAGGTCAGCTTTAACTCTGTCTTAACCCTCAGGTACTGAACACACTTCTTTTATAATGTTCACCATTTCCACTAAGCTGTGACTAGATAGTGCAGGATTCAGCCTCAGAATAATCTAGATAGAACTGTGCTCTATCTGCTGCTACTTTATAAAGCTGCTGTGTCCTTAAAGTTGTAAAACTATTCCATAAACTAAACTCTGTTCCTCCTAAAAAAATTGTCAGGTTTGCAGAGAAGAAAGCAGAGAATGAAAACAGAGAAAATTTATTTTATAGGAGAAGCAATAGCAAGTCAAAACCAAAATCTAATGGACTTTCTTTAAGGCTATTTTAAACAGAAATTCAAGCCTCTATCGGAAAGGAGAGCAGTACAATGACAAAAATTTCAACTGACTTTTTCAGTCAGAAATTTTTAGATAAAACCCAAACATTTAAATATATATTGAAAATATAAAAAAGGGTCTAATAACTACATTCCAGTAGAATGGGATCTAATGTGATAATAAAAAGTTTAAACTCTTTTCAGCTGAGCTGATTCCAATTTTCTGCATCACTAGCAATGATAATGTTACACAAACAGTGTTCAATCATTAAATTAATTCCCATTAAATCAATGGCCTTAAAGGCCAAACAGGCTTTTAATAATTACCTGATTAAAGTGATGTTAGCATAACATATTAGTTATAGTATATTTATAATTCCCTTCACAACAATAAATTGTTTCTTTCCACCCATCTTATTGAAAGGGTGGCAATAATGCAAGAATTGGGAAGGGAAACATATCGTGTCAACCATTTAGTAAATGCCTGCAGTCTAGCTTCTCCTGGCGTCTGTGATGCTTCAATAACATACATTAATCAGTTTTTCATTCCTATTATGTAGTATTTACGGGATGAATCTTCAAGATCTATAGGAATTAATTCCTGGCTTTTAGGCCTAGACCCAAGGTTAATGACATTTCAGATATTAGCAATTTTGCGGTGGTCAGATTCTGTCTTTCTGGGAATTAGCAAAATGTATTTTCAATTAAAAATCAAAGTTCATGAGAGATAAAAGAAAATGCTACAAACATTAGTGTGCATCAATATAATGCAAATACCTAGTAGTGACTTGTGCAACATAATCAGAGAGAGAGGGGATGAGTAGCCTGTACAGTGTTTCCAAAAGCTCTGGAAAATGTATCACAAAGTATATTTTGTTTTTCTCTCCTGCTGCCATTACAAAAGAGGAGCAATGACTGCAGCTAAAATGAAAATGTAGGCACCTACTGGGATTTGCTGAAGTTACTGGGAGCCCTTAGAAGAATAATTACTAGTCTTATACTACAAGCTGGAAATTTGAAAGTGCATCCTTTGATATCTGTAACTATGACCACATTGGAACTGTGAGGCTTGCTGTCAACCTCTCATCAATCTGCTAGACAAAATATACTGTATTAATGCTGCTGAAATGCACTGGTTTATTAGAAGACTTGGCAGGGTTTCAAATTTAATTTTGGGGTTACCAAATACAGTACCATCCAATTACATAATCATAAATAATTGTGCAATAAGCATAGCAATTTTACCAACTGCTCTTTGCAAAAAAAAAAAAAAAAAAATTCTCTGACCAGATACTTCTTTGTTTCTACTTTTGACACAAAAGGCAATAGTTTTACAGAATATAATTATTAATATACACACATGGAGACAAACAAAGACTAGAGCTCAATGTGCATTTGCAAGAAACACAGGGAGCTTCTGGGGATCCTCTTCAGGAGCACTGTGATGTGATGTGTGCTTTTAGGATTGCACTTGATTGCATGCCTGTGTAGAGGTGCTATTTGCAGCCACTGGGAATGCATCAAAGTGATATATGCTTGCTAATATTTTAGAGGATATTGGCACTGGATCTTAAAAAATAACCTTGCATACTGGCAGCATTTAGATCAGATTTCAAGAGATGCTGAGACCCAGACTCTCAATTACTAATGGTTGGATTCAAATGCTGCGAAGCCTCAAAGCAATCAGCCACAATTATCATCTCTGGTACATCTTCATAAGTGGCTAAGAAGATAATGTATGTGTTACTGGCACATTCAGTTTACTTAGTGTGGCCTTTCCATAGGCTACTGACAGGGTTGTGCCTAGCACCTTCAGGGACAGCAGAAAGAACTGTGCACAGTGGACTGAAAGCAGACCATCTGTATGTAAAATTAACATTAAGCTAAGCAACGTCATTTATGAGGTAATAAAGTGTGGCTTTAGTGGAGAGCCTGTCAGAGAGGACATTATAAATATGAGGGAGAGAGTCCCCTTTGGCTGAAACTGAACAACTGTGAGCCAAGAGAAACACAAAACAATGCAGTGTGACCATAAGTACAAACCCTTATTCCAGTAAAGCCTCCACATCTTTTGACAAGGAGTTTTCCCCATAATCTTTTTACCTCTATATAATTCTGTGACTCAAGATTTTAGGGGGTGAAAGGAATTTAAAAAAGGATTACACACTAAAAATTATGCTTTTGCTTGAATTTTAAAAGTTATGACCTGTTTTATAAATCTGTTCTTCCAAGATTTCCAAGCATCCATCAGGACAGAGTGAACCCTGACTACTTCAGAGGCAAGAGAATCACAGGCATCTCGGATACCTTAGTTCACTTCTCGTGTCACTAATTCTAGTTATCCTTTAATTTTCAGAATGCTTCTCTGCAATGAACTCCTAACCTTATAGAGTTCAATCATTACCAGTGCAGGAGCTCTAACTATGTTCCTAAATAACACATTTTAAAATTCGAACTAAAATTCCACTTCAGGTGCGTCCTGTAATGTTGTTATCAAAGTGATCTCTAAAATTCAGATGACCTAATGTAGTATTATGACTGTGAACAGAGGACAGAATGAATCCCTCATCCTTTTAATTATCAGAGAAAAATGCTATAATGTCATTTATTGATGAAAATCACTAATACAAATGCTTTTGTTTGAAAGCTGAATAACCTGGTTTTCACTGCAAATCAGCTATCACCCTGCTTAAGATCACAACTCAGGGTGTTCAGAAGTGTAAAGAGACTTCAAAGGTGACTTTACAGGATAGCAAGGATTTTCCTCTTTGGGGATATAGAAATAAAAGAAGCCATTGTAAGAAGGAGGTAAATGCTTATAGCTAAAAATATTCTATTAGCAAGTATATCTGGGCATGAACAACGAACACCCCACTCAACAGATTTATTATCACTGTTCCTTAACAGCCTGTTTGCAGATGACTTTCTTTCCCCTTTATTGCTACCTTTACTCTGTCTTAGTGTGGGGGAAGAAGAGTCTTCAGTCAAAACTGTGTTCCTTCACGTCCCTTTTGCCTGGTAGGTGAGGTATCACACATTTTTAACCCAGCCCCATCTCAATAACTTCAAAAACACTGAAAAGGTAAAGTCCTACTTTAAGATCTCTCCCTCCACTATTGATAGTGGAGGAATATAAATTAAGCAGCAGGAGACTCCTACACCAGGATGCTGCCATGATGAAGGTAACCTCCTTAATTTCCATGCTGGGAGGCTGACTAAAAAAAATTACAAACACCCCCCCCCCTTTTACCGTATTTGCTGACACTGGTCTTTCATCTCAACAATCAGTGAAATGAACAGGTTAGTTTAAAAAAAATCATTTGGTAGCATTTTTTGTTTCCTTTCTTTATTAATTTTGGTCTACTCATTTTATAAACACTTTAATATTACTAGAGGTTCGAGGAAAAATCCCTCAGCTGCTGAAGAAGGGAGACTTTCCTGCCAGCAGCTTGAAAACCTCTTTGCTACTCCTGTCTTTACAGCTTTCAAACAATTTTCCTGGCACCTACCCACCAGTTGATGTTGTGAAGTGGATCTGCATGGGTGGATGCAGCTATGGCACAGCTGTTGCAGAGGAGGGGCTCCTCACACGGCTGAAAAGCAACAGAAAACTACCACAGGCTCCCTCTAAAACCCATGTTTATCTGGTGCCTTGGATGTCCTCAGCTGAAAAAGGCTGATCAGTTTGTGGATGAAGCTGCTGTCAACCCAAGCAGATGGGAAATATTTTTAATAAAGCTAAAACTCATTTCTCACTTCCTCTCTACCTTAAACACCTGAAGCTGTCAATTTAAGTGTAAATTCCTGTGTAGGAATATCAAATAGCAGGACAAGACTTGCCTCTTCAGCTTCTAAACATCTTTGAAGATAAAACTGGGGGTTATATTACTCCTCCATGCAAGAAACACTCAGTTCCTGACTAAATTGTTCTTCCTCATTTCCCCAATTAAATGCATATTATACACAGGTGAACCCTGAAAAGTCAAAACTGATTACCTAATCTGAATCTAACTTATCAATTCTTTACCCAATTACAGCATATAGTCATATGAGAAATTATAACAAAGAAACTGTTCTGAGTAAAATATTCACCTTAGGATGTTTTTGGAAGGAACACAGAATGATGGACAGATGCCATGACCTCCAATTCTACTTTCCTTTTGCCGCGTTTGGTCTTGTTCAGCATTTATACTATAGCCAGTCAGACATTGCCTTCTCACAGTCAATCAAAGCTAGTCCTAGGCAATTAAGGTAGTTTTTGGGCTTTCACACTGCCATTCATTCTCCTCTTCTGAAGTGGTATATCAGACACAAAATCTCTAAATATACTGCCTCACGTACCCAGTGCTATTACTCAAGCAACCACGTGCAGACAAGATGTAGAAATGCGTTATTTAAGATGCCTCTGAGAACTGCCTGAACCTTAACTTCAAATTAGGGGAAAATCCAAGCATATCCCCTAGTAGTTTCACGCTAGTGGTATCACATTGCTGCAAACAAATGCCCACACTACTGAACTGTTTATTTGGAGCACAGTTATTCCTTGGAATTACCATTTCAAGAAGAGACAACCAAATAAACCTCTGAGGGGACATAAAGCTACATCCAAGGCTTACAAAAGCGTACTGTGTACATGACAACAACTCTCAGTGCATGCTGTCAGTTCCATTGGTTTCCAAATTCATACAGGATGCAATTGCCAAAATGTACTCATTTTTTGACACTTTCAAGAGGGCTGGCCAAACCACTGAGACGTGCAAAAAGAGCTTGGGTACCACAGGGCGGCAGTCCCCATTTCAGAGAGATGGCTTTATGAAGGTAAATATATTTACTGATACACTAGCCTAGATTTAATACAATAGCTTGAGGATTTAGGGGCTTCTATCTTGAGGATTTAAGGTGGAACTATCATGTCACAAATAAACTTCTTGGTGTATGAAGTTTGTTTCCTAACATGTTCAATATCTGACTTACCATTTTCCCAGCTCAGTGCTGAGCATTTTAGGCTCAGCAAGTCTGTTCCCCTTGCTACATGAATATGTCAAGACTGGCATTAGTTTGAAGAGCAATTAAAATTGTTAATTAATGAGACTGCCATTTAACTTCTGCCTTCCATCAGAAGATATAAAACATACTTTTATGAAGGAGGATGGGTAATATCTCCATTTTACAACTAAGAACTGATATCTAAGATATTAAATAAAGTTTCTGTGGTCAGCCAGCAGATCAGGTGAAGAAACCAAATTAGGAACTAGGTCCCAGTCTTAAAGCCTTTATACTGGATCATTTTTGTATTTCTAAACATACCCTCCCCCCCCCCCAAAAAAAAATCAAATAAATCAGGTTTCACCACTAAATATCACATGTGAAGATATAATTAATTTCTAACACAACTTTTCCAGAATGATTCTAGAGTTTTCCTCTGAATATTAAATATTTGATTGTTGTACAGTTAATTAAGAGAAAATGTCACTAAGCAAGAATGTTGCTACAGCATAATGGTTTCCTGCTGATAGGGATATGCCGAGAGTGAGATAAGCAAGATGGAGTAATTTATTAAGCAACAGCAGACTCCAGGCAGTGCATTTCAGGAGGATTATATCACACCTTGGGTGGTAATAAAAGGAAGAAGATGAGAATTCTGAGCAGCTTTAACCATCTGAGAAGTATTATAATGACTTTGAAGTGCCAAAGCTTGGAGGCTGTTTTATTGCTCTTGTGAAATGTAATTTACACAAGGCAAACAGTAAGATTTGCTCATTTACCAGGTATTATCAACATAATTGGCCATTACTGACACCACTGATGACCAATCAAAACATCCAGTTCTGACCAGCATTTTAAACAAATATGAGGGGATAAAAAAATGGCCCACCAGTGGTGCTTTTACATCATCCATTTCATAACTTTGCTAAGTTAAGCAAGTGTAATAAGATCTCTGAAGAAAATTATATTTTTGCAGGTAATACTTCAAGCGCTCATTATCCTATGGTCAAATTCTATTTATAAAACGATAATGAATGTTTGCTTTGTTGCAATCACTAAGAAGTGATTAAATCTTGAATGATTCAGCCATTTAAAAGATATTTTCCATTATAGCAGAAAAACCCCAAATAAAACCCCAGACAAAACAGAGCCTTGCATCTTTACCTGCATAATCTAAAATCCTGCCAAGCCAGCTCAGAAATACCTTCTCTTATACAAAAATTCAAAGCAAAATGAGCAGAATGTGATAAGATAGAGACAAAGTCTTTTATGGTGTCTTTCACATCAAATACAAAACATTGTCATTTTCTCTAACTTCATTATTTTGTCAACATTCAGTTGAATTCTGTTATACTAAGTTAGCTCATCACTGTCTTCTGAAGCTAAATTTCAGAGGCTGCCTTCAAAACAAAATCCCCTAAATCATTCCTCTGCAAGTCCTTGGTAAAAAATTATGCACCATTTCACCAGTCTCAAAAACTGATCTATTATACCAAAAGGGTTGGGAATAACTCCAGACCTTGAACTTCTGTTTTTTAAATCATTGATTTTCTCCAGTACTGGTGAGAGCAGAGTGGTCTCTAGAGTGTGTTGTAACAAGGGCCCCGAATAGGAAGCTAATAGAAAACCTTCAGGAGATTAAACTAGGTTCTCAGCAAGTAAAAAAAGTCATCAGACTATTGCAGCAACTTGATTTAGTTGATCTGGATGAAGATTTTAGTAAAGTTTCTTGAACCCCCAAATTTCTTCTCTGAGAGTTCCTGTGGCAGATTCCCAATATTGGCAAATTCTAGTACGGGCAAAGTTTGAGGGAGCAGCAACGACACCATGGCTCAAAAGAAGGAAAACCTTGGTTGTATAGAGTAGCACAAAAGCTGAGCAAAGAGTACATAATATGTCATTATTCATATATCACTAAGACTCTTTGAAGTAGAAAGGGACCTTGTCAAACACACCCTGCCCAAGCAGGGCTGCCTAGAGCCAGTTATCTGTCCAATTGACAAAGGGTAATATCCAAAAGAAGCAAAATACAGAGCTTTAGTTGTGGATACAAAAATGCTGCTAGCAAGGATTTTCTTGCTATTTTCTAAGTCCATGAGAGACTTTCTCACAGAGAGGTAGCAGAGTTATGTAAACAACCAAACACCTGCAACCTTGAGAAGCCTTGTTTATGGTACAGTAGAAAAATATTTTGACAATGGATCTTTTAGGATTTTAGCCAATCACCCCCAAGGTGTGGCTGATCCTTTGTCCAATTAGACTATGAAGAAAAAAGTCTATAAAAGAGTTTGTAAAATAATTAAATAAATCAATCTTGCTGCACAATTCCTGCCTGCTGGATCTTCTCTCCTCCTCCTCCCTATGGCTGCGGGACATGGTGATATACCCTAGGACATTTTAATATTTAGTCACTTAGTTTTCTAGGATGACCAAAAGGAAAAGAACAAATTCAGAAGCCATGACACTAAATTTCAAGGCAACTGCAATCTTCCACAGTCTGAATCTAAAAATTTGCTTCATCTTTAGAAGAACAGACATTTCAGAGATAACAGATATTGTCTTAACTACTCATGCCTGAATTCTGACTTCAGAGTCAGAAACATTTGCTTTTAATATAGTCCACAGCAGCATCACCATGATCACCTAAAAGTCTCTGCCCTCCTAGTGGTCACAGATTCAGTGGGTATATTGGGTAGGAAGCCAAAGCATTTCAGTGCTCTGCCTGCCTGTTTTTTGTTTGTTTTCTTAATAATGAAGGGATTGAGTACAGGATAAAACCCCCACTTTGTAGTTTATACACTTTTATATTAATTGGGCCTCCCCAGTTACATTACAGCCTTATCCTCATGTATCTCAAACATTAGAAAAGAAAAAAAAAGTATATTATTTTGACTGATCTCTATAATGAATGAACATCAAATAAAAAGGGAAACTTAAAATATACCTACCTCTATATTACCCATCTAAAAATGGTGCCCAGAGCCGTCACTAAAATATGGAGGGAAGAAATTGAAAGCCAAGTTCAAAACCTAAGTTTAAGTGATACAAGTAGCTGTGACATTAAGTTTCAGTCTACCTTTAAGGAAGCAACTAAAAATACTCAAATTTTGTAACTGAATATGACAGTAATTATAGACCTGCCTTAAAAACCACTGGATTGATCTGTGTTGACTTTTGTCTATAGACAATGACACAGTATTTTGGTGTTTCAAAAATTGCAAAAGGTTAAAACTCTTTAACAGCATTTAAACAAGACATCAGAGTCAAGGCTGAACAAAAATAAAAAGGGACACCGTGAACTAAAGCTACTTGCTTAAATCTGCCGAGTTTTTAACTATTTCAGAAGAAATGAGCTCTTAGTTTCAATCATAATAGGTTATGAATTCCCTTAAAGAATGCCTTGTATTTTTTTGCACCAGAGGGCTCTTTTGTCTTCAGAGCTGTGGCAGGTCTGGAGCCAGTCTCCATGCCTGCAAATTTTTCCTCTGTCTAGAGGAGCGAAAGAGAAGATGATGCCACAAATCACTTGCTAGCCCCAAAGGATCCAGAACTATCAAAGCACAAGCAATCCTCGGTTCATGCAGCTTTGCTTCTGTCAGCACAGGACATAAAAGCATCTTTGGCTCCATGTTTTGATAACAGAAATGAGTACCTTGTCATGCTTTAAATCGCTGCTGAAAGACTTCTTTAGTGAACCTGACAGTATTTGAAATGCTGCTGCACTTAAGGTCTGCCAATCACAATTAACAGCAACAGATTTACTATTCCAAAACAAATAAGACCTGCCATTTTTCTGCTGAATGAAGAGCTGATGAATGAAAACAGAGGCAAAATTACCACAATAGCCAGTTACCCTGACAATGAAAATGATTTTCATTCCTCTGTATTCACAAGGATTAGTAAACAATAACGCTTCAGCTAATATTGTTTTTGCTATATTCAAATTGAACGTGAAATACAGGCTGACATTATAAATGCATCTCTTTTGCACTGAATTTCTGAGTTCTTCTGAGTCTTTATGTTTACTTCAGTCTGTAAGTGTCATGTATTTTGGCATCAACCCTTGTCAATGTGTTTCATTTTTCCTTCTAGCTAATTCAGGACAGTTCTGCTTGTTCTTTGTTCTTTGAAGGAGACATGTGTCTATAGCTTTCCCTTACTCAGTAGGAGCCAAGTGAGTATTTTATATTGTTCTGGTGAATTCTATAGAGTTTTGTTGAGAATCCACATGGTAGAGCGGTAAGGTGTCTCTTCTCTCTGTAAATAATTCCTCCCACCTTCCAAATTTTGTGAATTTCTTTTTCTGAAGTCGCACAACAGTTTTGTTGCCCCCAGATGCTTTGTACCACCAGCAGGTTTTACTGAGTTGCACCTCACATCCCTCTTACCATACGGAATGGATGCAGATCTGCTCAAATAAGTTCCTTTTCTTTCCTTTTTTTTTTTTTTTTTTTTTTTTGGTCACTGTTGAATTCTGTTATTTTTGTCGCCTGGTCCCACTTCTTTTCATCTAACTTCTTCCTCAACTTCATGTTGAATTCAAGGCTTCTCTCTGAGCCCTCCTTAAGCACTCATTTTCACTGACTGGTCAAAAAATCCTTTTCTTTTTGGGCTAACTGAGCATCTATTGAAGGGCTCCCTTTTGGTCCACTCTGGATCTATGAGTTAGGAAATTTCAGGAAACCAGGCAACACAGGCTTCCTTGGGTAAACCATGAGGCAAACAATTCAGGTTAACAATTTTTCAGACTGAAGTGTGTTAAACTAGCTGTGCCGCCTTTGAACCTTTGCTGGGCAGTCTCCTAGAAAGCTTTTAGGGACTCATGTTGAGAGTACAGCAGGGATGCTCAGACTAATAAACCTGTGTAGAATGACTCACATTCATGCAGTAAGGAAACTAATTCACAAGTTCTAACCTAACAGGAGGACAGATGTAATGATTCTCATTCTGTAACAGACCAACTGCTCTCACACAGCTGGATTCCCTAAACAGTTACACTGGGGATGTTTTAGATAGAAGGCTTTATAACCCCACCTATACATATTCAAAAAACTTCCATAGGTCTCAGCTACTCTGAAGTCTTTGGTGTTATTAAAAACAACAAAAAAAAAGAAAATCACAAAACCCCTGAAACAATCTCTTCAGGTCTTCCTCAGCTGGTCATTACTGCTCAATGCAAATGATAATTTTAAAAGTAATGTCTCTATGCTCATGTGTTTAAAATCACCCCTCTTGTGGAAACTTAAAATATAATTTCTTCTTTTTTTGGATAGTGACATTAATTTAGCTTTTTTTACCCTTCTAGGAGCTTCATACTTGATTTTTATGGATACCTTTAGCTTTTGTGGGTGTCATCTGATTGTTTCGAAACAAGAATAATGTAATGCTAAATAACATGTTGCCAGTGTTATGTAAATATGACCCCTTTACCTACAGCGTTCCATCCAAATTCAGGTTAAAACACAAGGAACTGTCTGTGAGTTTGGGGCTGTAGTGGCCATGGCTCTTTGTAGAGCAGATGTTCTATGAAATTAAAACAGGTGTACCTGCAGTGCCAGCAGTGACTGAGGAACAATTACATGGATAAGCAAGAAGGTGTTCATTCTGTTTTGCTGTCGAGTGTTATTATCTAAACCCCCTTTTGCTCTTATATTAAGCTGTATTTTCTTATTCCACTTTGCACTACAACCCCAACTTGTAGACCAGAATCCTAAGTACTATATACCAGCCAAGATCTGCAGTCCCTGATGTCTTTAGGATGCATGATTAAAACTCTGCCAGAAGAGTAAGGTTGTGAAGGACTTGGGAAAATAAGCAGAAGTGGGGAACAGCCTGGGCTACACCAGATGCTAGAGGGGATTGAGAAAGCAATCAGGAAGGCCAGAGAAGCTTGAATCTAAACATTATATAGGAAAATTGAGATAAATCAGAAGAGGGAGGAAAGACTATCAGACACAGTAAGATCGTTCAGCACTGCTGACTAGTCTAAACTTAGTCCAAAATCCAAATCCCAGCATTCTCTGCCTATGTAAGAACATAACACTTGTTAATGTTGAATAATTCTCCAGCAAATGATGAGCAATACTCTTTTTTAGTCAGAGCAAAATCACTTTTCTGTAATAACAAAAAAACAAATCACAAGCTAGCATGTAGTGCTCCGAACTTCTCACGGTTCTCACATAGGGCAGCCAGATATCTAGGAAATCTTTTAGCACAAGGCTTTCCAATCCTCCCAGCTCTTGTGGGCTGTGGGAGGGAGGCAGGGAAGAGGAAGGTCTCTACAGCAATGGGGAGGACATACAGATTTTCTCTCAGAGGCAGAGCCTCCCTCTGTCTCTTACCTTGTTGCACAAAGGATCCATAGACAAACCACATGGAGTTGTAGAGAGTTGTAGACGTCATGGACCCCATCTGAAGGCGTGGGGGGTTGAGCCAGTTCAAGAGGTAGACCAGGAGCCCGACTAAGAGCACTGTGCCAGCAATGCAGGCCCACAGGGAGAGGTCAAACGGGGCCAGGCAGGCAAACATGTCCACTGTCTTCTCTGCCTTGCGCAGCAGCACGCCCACCGAGTAGTCCATGTAACGTGTTGTGAAGTCCACCACATTTTCCCTGTCCGGGGTGATGGTTAGGGCAGAGATCCCTATGTCAGCTCGCTGAGGAGAGGGGGAGAAAACAATGTGCATAAGTAGGAGCTAACAAAAAGATCTTTGTTCCTCTGTCATTTATAGCAGCTAAGCTTAGGGAGAATCAGATGCCAGGACCAAGGTCTTCAGCATCATATATGTGAGCACAGAAAGGTGACAAGGTAGATATAACATGTGTCTTAGTTTCTGCAAGCAAACCTCACTTGGTGGACTCTGGCTACTTTATTTTTTACAGGTACAATTAGAACTTCAGTGAAAACAAGAAAGGTTATTTAAAGTGGACACATGAATACCATTTTAAAAAGCACAAATACTGAGCAATAAGACTGTGAATTCTAGATGTTTTAATATGACAAAAGAGTACTTAAAATATTTAAACTTCTACTACCTTGATTTAATCCATTTTTGTTCTGCCTAGAGCAGTGTGGGGTCCTTTGGAAGAGGGTGAGGAGAGCAAAAAAACTTGAAAGTACTGAGTCATTTTATTAATTCTTGAATTTCCTTCTTGCCCAAAGAAGGCAGAGATTCCTAGTTCCTTAGATATGTGATTTGAAATATTGAGTGGGAAGGTATGGCAGCTGAAGCTGATTAGAAAATTTTGTAAATCAACTAGACTCTTTTAATACGATGTGCAGAACACTCTGCGGCCCATGGTACAAACATACTCCTAACCACAGTCCTCTTAAGACTTCAGCTTAAATGACGTTACTTTAACTTTATATTGATTGTTCACTGGCTTGAGAAAGTGGCAGAGCCTAGCTGGAAGCCTGATGATTTGGACAAAAAAGGGTTTGAAAATATTGATTTTCTTAAAAGCTGTGAATTAGAGCTTCAGCTTTAATTTGTGTGTTAAATTCCCTGGTGTCGTAAGTGAAGCTGTGTTGATGAGCACAGCTGAAACCATGGCTTTACGAATTCACTTCAGGTCCCTTCCTACCAAATTCTTGTGAGTGATGATTCAACTGCCCTTGGCCCATGGGCAGCAACAAACTCAGTCAGTAATTAGAATTGCCTATGGAAATGTTCAGGTTATCTGAGTCTCTCTATCCTCTCATCATATAACTTCTGTTTAACAAGTGACTCAAGTGATTCACAGCATCTGCTGACAGTCAAGTCCTAGCTCCAATGAGAAGGATGCAAACCAGCCAGCACCTGAACTGTTTTCCACAACTGTGAACATAAATATGTTTTAGAAAGAATTTACAAATATAAAAGTCCAATAGTTGTCAAACAGGAAATTACAATTAGATTTAATGAATAGCATAGGTTTGGGGCTTTTTCCCTGAATGTATATCAAAAAGCAAAATAGGAATTTAGGGGTAAAGGAGGACATGTGAAAAAAAAAGTCCTAGACTCAGCCTCTGCTCATTAAATTAGCTGGGTTATTAGTTATCAGCATATTACTAAAATACTTCCCTACCCTACTAGATCATTGAGTTTCTCATTCAAGTTGCATTGTTGTAAGATGTTGAAAGATTTTCTACTGAAAAACGGCATACACCAGTATAGATACTTTTACCAAATAATAGTTGACTGTATGACTAATAGAATTTTTTTCTGTTTTCCCCTCCTTTTTACAGGAATTTTTTTTTCCATTAAATACATTGAAGACCATTAAAGGAAAAAACCAGACCACATGGAATTTATGGATATACTACTTCTAATTTGCGTCTCTGGGAAGCAGGCTCTCTGCATTCCCCAGAATTATGGTTCCACTCCAGTTATCAACCAACTATGACAGTGAACAATATTGTGCTAATGGAAATGTCACATTTCCTTTGTTGCACTGCAGCAACAATAGTGATATAGTTGTGTCTTGGTACTTTATACGCTACATATTTAATTAAGACTTTGAGGTGACCTAATTGCAGCCTTCCTGTGCCTGAAGGAAGCCTACAAGAAAGATGGAGAGAGACTTTTTTTACAATGGCCTAGAGTGACAGGATGGGGGGAAATGTAAACTGAAAGAGAGTAGGTTTAGACTGGATCTTAGAAATTCTTTACTGTGAGGGTGGTAAGACACTGCCACAGGCTGTCCAGAGAAGCTGTGGATGCCCCATCCCTGGAAGTGTTCAAGGAAGAACTCTGAGCAACCTGATCTAGTGAAAGATGTCCTGCCCATGGCAGCGGGGTTGGAATTAAATGATCTTTAAGCCATTCTGTGATTCTATATGTCTTTACTTCCTGAGAGGTAGCAAAGTGAAAAAGAGAAAGGAGAGATACAAATCCTGACTTCTTAGCACTCTGATGTTCAGCTTTCAAAACAAACAAACAAAAAGCTACACTGAAATATGACAACTCATATTCTTAAACTTACTAAATTAGATCATAAACACCAGTTTCCCAGAAAACTACACTTTTAGCACAAAATCAAGCTTAAGCTTCACTTGATACTTGATTTACTGATAGTGAGCATTCTTGATTACATATAGACTCTGTCATCTTGTTTCAAAACTGGAAGATGAAAAAAATTAAATGCTCATCATTAACATGTCAGATTGGATCAGAGAAGATATCAGTTTGAAGAAGTAAAGGTTCACTTAGTGCTTTTGAGATAGGAAGGCAAATGCATGCAATTATGTCAATATTTAGATATAAAGCTGCCAATATGAATTATAAACATGCATAGCTCTCCACGCATTAAGTTTTTGCAGTGCCAAAATCAAACAAGCATCATATGTCTTACACGTTTCTCATGAATGAAACTGTGACTCCTGAAACAGATTGAAAAAAACAGCAGAGGGCATTATTTCGCTCTCTGTCACCTGGACAGGAATTTATATTTATCTTCCTTAGCAGCAGTTCTCCTGAGGCCATTGTAGAGCAACATAACCAGAATGAGAAAATCCAGAAGAAATGACCAAATGGGTCTGATAGCATTGCTACTGGTGTCACAGAACCAGCTTATCAGCAAAGCCTAGAAATCCCTGAAATGTCCCTAAGCTACTACTGTAGCAAGCACATCTCATACACATGGAAAGCAATCTTCTGATGATTCCTGTGGTTCATGATCAAATACAGGGAAAATAAATGAACCTATTCTAAACTGGTCCTGTGAGGCCCTTCATTTTATCCACTTTCAATGTTAAATCAAGTTTCAACATATGCTAGAAGTGATAAAATGCAGTCCCACAATACACAGTTATTAACACGGACATGCAAAAACCAATCAGAGAGATATTTTTACTCAAGTTAACACACATAGATCCAAATAATTCTCCTTTTACTCAGCTATTGTTTTTTCTTCTCACTTCATCCTTCCTGTATGATTTCTTCCTTCTTATGCTACCCATCTTGGGAAGGTGCAATAAAAAAAGAGCCTCATAAGAGGTTTCTACTTGATTTGCAGTTTCCCTTAGGAATGATTAAGCATGTATTTTCCCTTTTCTGATGGGCTTAAGTGGAATCAGGCTGTTTTCCCTATGCTATTTGCTTCCTCATGGCTCCTCATTGGAAAAAAGTCCTTGCAATCAAGGTAGCACGTCGAGATGTGAAAAGCAATGCTTGATGGATGTGAATATCACCAGAAAGCCCACTCATGCTGGAAAGCCTACTGTGCTCTCCCGGAAGTGGCATTAGCCACTTTTCTTGTCTGTCACACAGGCTTATCCCTCAGGCAATCTGGATAGAGGGCAACTAAAGGAATCACTGTGAGAAGACACAGATAATTAACAGCAAGAGAGATTTGTGGTAAAGCACTGCTCCCTTGAGATGGCTTTAGCCTCTCCATGAAGGGCTGCTGAACTAATCCTGTTTGCAAGATGAAGCTCTACAAGATGCAGTGAGAGCCCTCGTCATTCTTCAGGAGAGGGACAAGAGCACCACGTGTTTCTCTCAAAGAGCATTTACTCTCTGAAGACCACCTAGTTCAGATGTTTAGGAAACAGAAAGCTTTGTATGGCATGTTTACATTCAGGTTATTTTGACTAGAAAACATGCATAGACCAAATGTGTACCTAATATAGGTCTTGACAGTCAAAGGAGGGGAGGCTTGAATCAGTTTCCAAGTTCAAATTAAAGACCACTTACTATGTGCTGCTGATTCCAGCTCCTATTTTAGCAGCCAACAGAAACCTTGTCTTCAAAGCTGGAACAGAGTGAACTTGGCTCAGGGTCATGTCTGCAAAGCCAGCTGTGGGCCCAGGGCATGTACTTGGAACAGCTGGGTTCCTGCCCTGCTATCCAACTCCAGCAGGGCTGCTGCAAACAAGATCAGCCTGGGACTGCTCTCCCTGATACCAGGACCTGCACCAGTGACTGCTGCACACTGAAGATGGTTAATGCAAGCAGTGAATATTGATCTTGAACACAGAAATCATGTGGTTGCCGCAGCAACTGCTATTTCATATGGCACATCTTCTGTGGTGGCCACAGACACCCTTCTCAATGAGATGCTCTCTACAACTACCTGGAAGGAGGCTGTAGCAAGGGAGGGATCCATCTTCTTAGTAACAAGCAATAGGACAAGAGGGAATGGCCTCAAGTTGTGCCAGGAGATGTTGGGAGAACTTCACTCACTGAAAAGTTGGCCTAGCATTGGAACAGGCTGCCCAGAGAAGTGGTTGAGTCACTCCCCTTGGAGGGATTTAAAAGACAAGTAGATGTGGCACTTTGGGACATGGTTTAGTGATTAACTTGGCAGTACTGGTTTAGCAGTTGGACTTGATGATCTTAAAGGTCTTTTCCAAGCTGAACAGTTGTATGATTCTGTGCACTCAAAAAGAGAAGGCAGCTATTTTCCATTACCCTTGAGTGAGACTTGTCTCTTGCAGAACTCATTCCTGGCTGACACACTAACAGGCAAAGAGTACTCCCACTGTTCCTGGAATTCCTCCACTTGTTGGCCAGACTATCACGTAAAACTTGGTTGGGAAAACAAGGAAATGCTATGTTTCAAACACGTTAGGCCTTTAATTTAAAACTATTCTCTGCTCCTCTACCTCCCCTTATAAAGTTGCCAAGCGGATGGAAATTTTGGGTCTGGGAGCAGAACTCAGTTCACAGTAAATAAGAAAGCAGTCTTTAAGAACAGCTTGCACTTGGTAAGGGGTAGATAGACGCTGGCTGCTCGCCCAGCAGTTCTTTTGCCTTGAGAGGGACAGAGAATGGGAGAGAAGGACACAGTGAACCTTTACTGCTAATTAATTATATAGGGGTAAGGAAGATGAAAAATTATACAGTGCCACAGTATAGGGAAAACATGGGTTTTGAATTCCAAATGCAGTTCCATTAACTCTTCATGCACTGTAATGGAACAGAAAGATTTCATGTCCACAAAGGCTCATTTACAGCAAAATCAGACTGATAAATCTGTTGCACTCGAGACATCAATTTACAGATCTAGGGGGTTACCACCTTCAAAGAGCTATTCTTTGAATCCCTGCCTGCCAAGGGGACAAGAATACTATACATGTTTTTCCTTTGAGCCATTTCAGTTGTTATGAGTTCTGCCTTACGAATCATTCATTGCCAATAAATAGAAAACATTCCAGGCCCACTTCCATTTCCAGACCATCTAGGACTGAGACCCCTCCAGTCTGTGTAAGACAGTGGCCTGATGAGTACTGTAGAGAGTAGGGTGTAGCATAATATCAGATTTAGAGGCAGAAAGAATGGTTAAAAAGAAATCAGTGGGCCATTGTGGTGCTACATCTCAAAATTAGATGAGGGATTTTCAGTTGCCAAGGTTTAGAAGATGACAGAAAATCTACTTCTTTAGCTGTGTCCAGCTTACCATTTGTGAATACACAATTCCACCTTCCAGCTTCATAAAGACATAGGGAGATGGCAAAGGAAGTTTATTATTACAGTGTAGCTGTATGAAAGTTGTTATGGGTACAGAATGAGTAGCTGGTTTTTTTCCTTTCCAACAGGCTGCCGGCGTAGGAAGGCAGAATAGGTTAAACCTATCAGTAATTTTAACCCATGGAGGATAATACTTACTTTTTTTTTTAAAAAAATATTTTCTTTTTCTTTATTACAAGTCTTAGGTCCTGTATCTGACTGTGATTCTCCTTTCTGTTTGCTGTGCTTGTGAATTAAATTCCACATGCAGATTTGGAAAAACACTTCTATAGACAATGTCTATGTTATTTACATGAATATCTGCTCCAGTTCTTTAAGGAAGCACAACAAATGTAGGTCTCAATAACTGTAAAAGCTGCCTTCACATGTTAATTATGAGCAAATAAAATACATATATTCATGGTACAACTGAGGCACCAGCAGAATAGAGCCAGCCTAGTCTTCTCTCTCTGTTTGCAGGGAGAAACTGCAAACAAGTAAGATGAGAGGAGTGGGCAAAAAAAAGAAAAGGAAAATATTGCATATGCATTTGGTTCAATTTATTTATTATATAATATTGAACAATTAATGTCAAATTAAGTAGACTAAATGGATTATTAATTACAGAATAAATATTACTCTTGATTCATACATCTACATAATGTATCATTATATATCAATAAAACATTTTCTGTTGATTATATACTTCACGTATTCATCACGCCAACATTTTTCTAAGTGCTATACGTTATTTATGTAATGTATCACTAATTACTGCAACACCAATTTTTCCTCTTTTGAACAGCCTCTTCAACTCATTTGTGTCAGGTATTGCCAAACTAATTAGGATAATGCACATCCCATTATTTGACCGCATTTAGATTTTACTTTGGGTGGAAAAAAAGAGATTGCCTTGCCTCTTAAACAGTTACTAGCAAGTGTTATTTCCAGCTTTTTTTGGTACTGCCCAATGGACGTTATCAAGGTCTGGCAACACGCAAGAAAAGAAGTGCTATCAATTACTCATAAAAAAAGGTTACTGGCTGATGCAAACAGAACATACCACATATTCCTTAACTGTATCACACAGCTTTAATCAGTAAATTATTAATGACCTTACCTTAAACACCAGTTCTCCTATCAGGCCGTTCCATGACCCATCATCCTGAGGACTCCCATACTTGTGATCCGGTGCTACATAAATTTCGTATTTAAAGCCGAGGTAAGTGGCCAAGGCTTCCAACACGTCTATTGAGAAGCCCTGATACTTCTTTGGTTTCCCCAGAACATTTTCAGACACCATGACAAAGGGCTCTTCCTAAAAAAACAACAAAGGAGGAATCTGTTAATAAAGCAATTATATGCCACGTTTGGGTGCTGGAGGCTTTTTAAACAAAAGGAGGGACTATTCAAATATTACTTATACAAAACTTTTCTAAAATACATAGTTAGCAGTGCCCCTTACATTCTGTGAAATGCTATTTTTTGTTGGATTTCCTTCAACAGAGAAATTTTATTCTCTATTACATATTTCAGAAGTAGATCTTCTGCTGTAACATTTCAACTGAAATGCTTTTTAGTAATGCCTGCTGACCACACTTATGGTCAGCAGGACAGACATATACTCAGTGTCTGGCCATAAATATGGAGGATTCAACAGAACTGCCATTTTCCACTAGCTGGGCAAACATTGTACCTAATGCAACCACTAATTCATGTTGTAAGGAAAGAAAAACATGGCAAAACTGAAACATGTATTGCTCTTGTCCTTCTACTGAACCCTGAATATAGGTCAGCTAAATTTAAATAGTTCTATCCGAAGAAATTCCATTTGATTAGTTTAGGGACTATCAATTATAGGACTTAAGGCTGTTTATAAGAATGATTCATGACTATTCATCTAAAACTTGACCATCATAAAGGATACAAATAGATATCAAAAGCTGATACTGAAAGTTCAGATCTCCAAAAAACGTTTTTCTTCTTACTTTTCCAAAGACTTGTAATAGTTTTCTCTATTCTGTTATTCTTTCTGTTGTGCGATTTCTACACATTCCCCTTCACTTTTTATTTAAATGACACACAAAGAGAGATCATATATCTAAGAGCAAACAATGTATATTTGCCATAGATGGATTTCACTTGTGCTTGTTCTTTATTTTCTCTGAAAACACCTGCCTGATCTAAGTAGAGCAAAATATTAAATCATCCCAAAAAGCATGGAGGCACTGTAACACTTAGGTAATTTTTAAAATATGCTACATGTCATCCTTTTAATTCATTACATGGCAATTTAATTTCATATGAGGTTAACAGAAACACCTTTTCTGAGGTGCAAAAAAGTTAGTTCTGACTTGTCATGGCTTGGCCAGGACAAGCACATGAAACCACTCCCTGACCACTTTGTCCTGGTCTGCAAAACCCACAAATATATCGAAGAAAACAGAATTGATTTTTTGCAGTATTTGTGGCCCAAACTTTCATTGTTTCTCCAGTGGAATTCTTGGTAGTGTTTAAAATATTTCTTTATTACTCTACTACTTATATGTGCAAATTACTTTAAAGCCAAAGCATTTTCACAATTTTTTCATTAAGCCTATACCTCACTACTATTTTTAGCTTGTTGGAATGTCCTTCTGTATGAACAAGTGTCACTGAATTGCAAGCAGGATGTTCTTGAAATAAGAAAACATAATTTGCAAATGCTCGAGTAAATATTCTCAAGGACAGCCACATGCTGAGGGTGCTGCCAAAGAAGAAAGGATGCAACCAGAGTGCAGTGACAGGATGTTCTTTTCTGACTCCAGGAAATCCAGAAAAAAACCCAAACCCAAAACAAGTAGAAAATGAACCAAACAACCCCATCCCTGACCAAAAAAAAAGCATTAAGGGTGGACTGCCTCAAGTTATTATTTCTAGTTGTCAGATAGAATTTCTTTCTTCCATATTATCCAACATCAGTGAAATTGACTAAAAATGGAGGAGCGAAAGTAAAATGAATATTTAAAGTTGTTTTCCAGTGCCCAGGTTCCAAGAACATTGAATAAATTGAGACTAAGTTGGTGAAAGCCTCTCTTAAATGAGAGCGCAAAATGAATTCAGTCTTGCTGATCACCTGAATGATAGATTCCGTAAATAAGACTCAAAATTGCTGGGAAGAAATGCTTCTGCAAAAAACAAACATGGTAGTTTATCAATCTAAACAGAGTATGCACAAAATTCTAAAGATTTATGTGTACAAAGGATGTTTTAGAAGTTGATAATTTTCATATTAGAAAGGATTAATTTTTATCACTAAATTATTTAGAACATAGTTGCTCATAAACTGATTTTCTACCCAGTTGCTCACTGTAGTGATTTAATGCACTGTTTAAAATGCAGTTTGTCACAACTAATATCAGTCCTTTATTGAGCAACGCAATATTGTTTGCTGTTGAGAGATTGACAAAAAGCCCCGATGTCCAGTGTTCTATATATATGTAATGAAATATAAACAGTCAATCAGCTTTATGCAAAGCAACTAACACTTCCCAATTTTTGTTGAAGTCTGGAGCAGCAAATAATTTAATCATATTCCAAGCAAAACTAAACCAATCTACTGCTATGATTTTTTTTGGTGTAATTGTTTATATTTCTGAGAATGCATTGAAAGAGGACAAAAATATTTGTCTTGATATTTTCCCCTCATAAATGCGGCAGGCTGAAACTATGCCAGTTGTCCTTTTTTTTTTGGGAGGGTGCCACAGGAGCTATGGAATGGTGTATGCATCCCTACAATATGGATGTTAAAACAATTGTTTCCATCCTTGAGAAAGCTGAATTTGCAGAAAGAAAATACACAAAGCAAAGCAGCAAGGATAATGATGAACTTGTAGAAAGTAGGTGTGAAAAACAGCTGAGCTAACTGATGAGTCTGGAGGTGGAAAAATTCACCTGGATAATGAAAGTTCCATTCGACCCCAATAAATTCAGGAAAATCCTGATACACTTTCTCTCCAAAGCAAGTGTTGATTCAGACTATGTAAGAAGGTCTTTATCAGAGAATCCATACAATTGCCATCCTTGGAGATGCTCAAAACTCCCCTGGACACCATTCCAAAAACCTGCTCTAACATTTACTCTGCTGCACTCAGCTGCCACCCAAGAGTCCCGTCAAACCTAAACTGTTCCAGAATACAGTAAATTGATCCAAGGAAGGCCACTGCTCCTGCTTCTCCTTTTCTTCCTTTTGGAGACACCTCTCTAGGGGTCTTGTAAGGCAAAAGAAGACTTCACAGCCTATAAAGCCTGTGAAAGGGAGGTCTGGAAAAGCAAACAAGTCACAACATTCATGGCTGAGGAACAAAAAACAAAAAGGACAGGTTGCTCAACCATAGCTTCTTGTTTTTGCAAGGCTGATCTGCCTCACTGAACCCCATAGGCACCCAGTAGATTTAGGGGATGGTTTTTCACCCAACCTCAGTGGAGATCCTTTAAGGGAGGGGGTATTTTTGTTCAACTTTACCTTCAACATGCCCCCTTTGTCAACAGAATGCAGCACTACTAAGCCAATAATAAGGGTTCCTTTTCAAAATAGTTCTACAATTATCACTGCCTGGCTTCTTCTTGGGATCAAAGCTGTGCTGCCCTGACCCAAAGGAGGATGGGTTTAAGACCTGGTGGATTTTACACAGGACTGTGGGTTTACCCCGGTGGACAGCTAAGCGCCACACAGCCAATACCGCCTGCAGCAACATGAAAGTCAGCAGCAGACAGCTAAAGGTTATATTGGGTGAAGCTATGCATATTGTTTTTTATGGCTGTAGGAAGACAAAGTTTGGCTTCAGAGGTGCTCATGTCCCCCCCAAGCAAGAGAAACTGCAAAATATTAGACTAGCACACCTTAGGAAGGATAAAGGTGAACACAAGATTAAGGCAACATGGCATAAAAAAGGGAAAACTTTGGGAAGATGACATGTTGTACAAGTACTTTGGGGGAAGTAGTTCAAGAAAATGTTTGTCTCCATTCATTTCTCAATTATCACACGTTTTAAGGAAGAAGCCACACAATAAGACTGACATAGGTTAACAACATGCTACGTATTAAGACTGATATAATTTAACATTCCCAGCACCCCTGGAAACTGATGTGAGATGGTATAGCATAACCTCAGGGTCCTAGCTATGCCCCCTCCTAGCTACTGCAAAACTTAACCCTGTCCTGGCCAAAACCAGGACAATTTGCTAAATGCTTCAAGAGTCTAAGATTTAAAAATACAAAATACAGTTCTTATTTACTCTGATGAAATTCTCAGACGTACCAATAATTTGGATAAAATATCTGGTTTGGAGTAATCTTTTTATATTCTTTACTATACCCCCTAATAAAGTTAAAAATAGGAAAGGAGAGAAAAGCTTTTGGGCACAGAAGGCCTTCACGCTTGAAAACAGAGCAATACTCAAGCTAAATAGCGGAAAAGAACAATTAGGCTGAGTTTAACTTGGTTGTGTTAATTAATTAGACAATCAAAGAGAAACATTTGTTTGTAGCTGTGCTACAGATGTGGATGATAAAGTCAAGCAATAAATTCCAGCCTTAGAGGAGGCAGGGAGGGAGAGCAAAAGAATAATTGCTTTTCAGAAGTTCAGTTCCCTAAACCCAGAGTCTCTATTTGGGATGATTTTTAGCCAGTAGAATAGTGACTTTAAATTCCAAGCTTTGATAGTAATCTTTTAGTTCCTCAATGAAAATCAAGTTTTAAAGGTCCAGTGTTTTTGTAAAGATCCTCTCTTTTTGGACAAATTACAGAAAACTTTATTGAAAGAACAGAAGCGCCCCATTCAGATCTTAAAGACAGCACCCTAATTAAATACATGAGAGGAAGAAAAAAGTTGTGTGCACTGGGCTGTTTACAAGGAAGTTGTGGTCTTAGCTCAGCTGTTCATGATTTTACCCGCGCCCACCACCTCATTATGAGATCACTCAATGGGCAGTGAGGTAGATTTTCTCTGCAATTACAAGTGTGGATTCTGTGGCTTAAAGCTGAGACTTATTTCAGGATAGAAATCATATGGGGCTATGATACACTGCTCTGCTGCACTTATTTGTGACGGTCTTTTGCTTGCTCTAAATATAAACGTGCTAAAAATCTAGGATGTACTTTACAAATGAAAAAGCAAAAGCAAAACAGAATGGTTTGGATTATTTTCCTGGTCAGCTGAATCCTCTTTGCCCCTTAGCATGGACAAAAAACTTCCTATAGAGGGCAGCGTACAGAAAATATTCAGTAAGGAAAATGTTATTGTCTTTTAAAGTGAGAGAAACTAAACACTATTGGGATTTACAGCACAAATTGGAGCCTTATGTGTTTCTACTACCTTTAGAAGAATCCTTTGTTCAGTTTTAAACCCCTCACTACACCAGAGAAGGGCAACGGAGCTGGTGGAGGGTCTGGAGCACAAGTCCTGTGAGGAGCAGCTGAGGGAGCTGGGGGTGTTTAGCCTGGAGAAAAGGAGGCTCAGAGGGACATAACTGCTCTCTACAGATATGTAAAGGGAGGTCGTGTCAAGGTGGGAATTGGCCTCTTCTCCCAGGAAACTAACTACAGGACAAGAGGAAATGGCCTCAAGTTGTGGCAGGGGAGGATTACTTTGGATATTGGGAAAAATTTCTTCACTGAAAGTGTTGTCAAGCTTTGGAGCAGGCTGCTCAGGGCAGTGGTGGAGTCACCATCACTGGAGACATTTGTAGATGTTAGAGATGTGTAGATGTGACACTTTGGGACATGGTTTAGTGGTGGGCTTGGCCGAGCTGGGTTAACGGCTGGACTTTATGATCTTAAAGGTCTTTTCCAACCTAAATGATTCTATGAAGAGAGTTTTGAAATTAGGTAATTATATGGGTGGTTAGCATTCATAAAGCATATGAAAATGACCTCTGTGTCTACTCATCAAAAATTTCTGAACACACTGTATTCATTCAATAGGACTGCATTCATTAAATTTTCCCTTTTTCTCTACTGAAAGTAGTGAGAAAAAAGAAAGCAAGAAATGAAGCTCAGTTGTGGGCAAGACTGTCAATCTGTACTTGACACTGACTCTTTGAAACAGTGGACAGGCACATTAAACCATTCCCATAGCCCAGGATGAGCCTTGGCAATCTCGTGAAGTAAATATTCACTGTGACACTTTAAAAACTCCCATTCCCTCCAAATGTTAAGAAACTGCTCCCCAAACTGAAATTCACTCTTATTACTAGATTTCTCAGCTCCCTTCCAATGGCTGCTGGATGACCAAGCACAGCCATTATAACCAACAGGAAACACTAAGTCTTGTAAACTATAAACAAAATATTTTCAAGCACAAGATGCTATTGTCTTGTTGCAAGGCAAAATCACTTTTTCCTTGACTCATAAAATAATTAATGCCCCCCTTTTAAATGTTAGTGACTTTGCATTTCCTTCCTCAAAAGATTTTAGTGAAATTTGCAGCCCCAAATACTTAATTTCCTCAAGTGCTTTATTGACCACTGTTTTGGGGATTTTATTTGGCTAGGAACAGCACAGCAGCTTGTTATTTTTAATTGAACAATAATATACATTAATTCATGTTAGAATCAATGACCAAAATTTAATTGAAACATTTCATTCTTTCATTACAGAAATTCTCCCACTATCAAGAGTTATAAAATTCCTGCAAAATATGACATAGCTCCCACCTCTTAATAACACTAAAACATAGATAAAGGATTCAAATCTACAAGATCTTGGATAATTAAATACTATACTCTTTCAATATCCTGTAGTGCCAATGGGATGTGTAACCGTACTGGCACTGAAAACCACCATTCTCTCTCATCCTGTGCTTTTCAAACAGATTGATTAGAAAGTCACTTGTACTGACAGAAAAGTCACCTCATCTACAGCAAGAAGTCCATTCACATCCCAGAAACTGAATACCTTATTAAAGGGATTTTACATTTGGCCTATTCTTATCCATGTGCGTAGTCTGTCACTTTTTTTGATATTTTTATTGTCATCTTCAACTGGACATGAAGTTTGTTCTTTCAGTTACGGTACTTTAAACAGTATTTTTTCCTCCAGAGTGAAATGGTAGCTTCTGGATTTATTATGGTCTTTAGTTTAGTGGTATTTATCAGAAATGAACAAAGAATGTTAGCCCCTCTTCCCAGCTCCTCCCATTTCTCAGCAATGGGACTAAGACTTCTTTCAAAGTGACCTGTGGCAATGGTCTATTAGGATGCTGCCAAGCTTTGTGCATTGATTTTAATTCACAATAACTTAATGCAGGTAACAGCTCTTTCTGAGCCATATTACAGGAATATGGATTGAGATTGGAATTGATTGGAATGTTTTAGAGTATGTCTAAAGAGTTCAATGGTGGCTTTAATGCAGATAGTTCAGACACTTGATTTAGCAAAAGTGTGGTATGGGCACATTAACCTGCTGGGAACTACACTGTACTCCTTCCAGCAGCCTTGCAAGGGGGCTCCTATTCATAAGGATCGTGTCACACAGTTCAGCTCCTTTTCTATCTTGCATAGCATGGAAGGATAATTACAGTCAGAGTAAGAGCCTCTTTCTGTTTCAAAGTCAAATTTCTGTGAACTGTGTGAATTGCTCTGGAATGCAAATATGCCCAGAGAGCAGATGGGTAAGGGTCAGCAAGAAGATGAGAGCCAAGGAGCCCTGAGAGGTAGCCCTTGACACAGAGATGAGTTAGGTTGGTCCTACCAGGCTTTGCACTGCCCCTACCTTGCTGTTAAACTGTGGCCCCAGCAAGTTCCCAAAACATTTGAATTGCTTGATATCCACCTTATCTAGTATATAGTACCTGCTACTTTAGAAAAATGGATTGAAAATAACAATAATTGAAAAAAAAAGGTGCTAGGTTTCCCAGCAGGCTGTGAGATTAAAGCTTGTCAAATGAATGATCGCAGTAGTCAATAACTGTAAGGTTTATGACCTGTTAATACAAGCTAGGTAGCTCAAAGGGATATAAAACAGCCATTCACAGAAGCCTGTGCCCAGTCAGTAGCAATTTAAACTTGGCCCTTGTACAGGTGTGGTGGTTGGAAGAGGAATAGAAAGACAGGTTCTGCCTCTATCGAAGAATATCACTTTCTGCTCTTATAATAATGATTTTAATTATTACTATTTTGGGTACTACTGTAGTCCATTATACCAATACAGAGAGCAATATATAATTCAGTATAATACATGCCTGATTAAAATTATTTTTCTTAGTGCAGAGATAGAGCTGCCTGGCAGAATGAAGAGACTTTACAGAAGTCCACAGCACCCAGTTATGAAATGGGGAACGGGGTTGGGACTGTATAGGAAAAGTGATCACTCAAAATATTGGGAGAACATATAAGAAGCATTATCTATGAGACTATTCCACAATTTATAAAATATTTATTCAATATTTAATGAGGTATCCTGCACATGATCTTCCTGAAGTTGATCTTTATTGTACAGTCGTTCACTGATGTTTTTGTCCTGACATTTTTAAACCTTTATCACTTCTGACTGTTTGTTCTTCCACCTATGCTTAAACATTGTCTTATTTCATCTTTCTTATGCCTTATGTCCTTTCCCCAGCCACTCTGAAAGTTACTCCAGCTTCTTGGAAAGAATTTTTTTTTTTTTTTACTTTCTTTAAGCCAGTGTTGGAAGTCAAATCCCAAAGGCAGTTTCAGCTTTTAAAACCAGGCCTTAGCTTCATATCTAACTTTTCATCTTCTCTCTGAGTGGTAAATTCAATAAAAAAAGGGACCGAAGATGCAGACCTCCTGCCAGCTGATGTTCCTAAAGACATTGTCTGCTTTCAAATAACTTTCTTTTCTAATCTGTGCAACAAATGCTCATGAATTTATTACCAGACACTGAGAATTAACTAGTCCACATATGATAACATTTTCCATCGTGCAAATGATGTTTCTTAATTATTTTTTCTTTCTGTGCTTATCTAACCTTTTGCTAGTCCTTTCACTACATCATGTCCCACAGTGCCCACCTGCAGCCAAGGGTGACCAACCTGCAGCTCTGTGCAAGTAACCCAGGTAGTAACTCTCGAGGTACAGTGTTTAGGGATGTATGGCAAAGCATAATTCAGCACGGCTTGCTGTTATCTTTCTTTCCTTTATCCTGCCTGCCTTCTTAGAACCCTCCAGATATGAAAATATATTCCTGTTTGGGAGCTGTTTTGAATTTTCATGTAGAGTCACAGAAAGTCATGTAGAGTCTTTTGCACCATGAGGATATTATACCTTATGCACTTTCAGGAAAGGCTCTGTACCTTTTAGTCAAGGTGTTAATGCTCTAAAACAGGGAAATTCAAACTATTTCCTTTTTTTGAACAACAGGGGCTTTTTTAAAAATATGATTTTACAAATACCTGCTGGCCTTTTCATTGCCAAATGGACCAGACCTCTTTCCAACGTCTTAATATTCATATGAATAATTCAGTAATTGCCACAGCTAGTAAAATTATATTATGAGAGTATCTGCTGTATTGTAGGTCTTTTTCAATAAAACTGAACAACTGAAAAAGAGAATAAACTGAGACAGAAAAAATGGATATATAGCTAAATTTTTTCTTGGCCAATTGTTCATTCAAGACACTCTGAATTTGTTTGGAACTACTATGCTGACCTTTGATTGAGCTACATTTCAGAAACTCAGAATACATTTCAGAAATTCACAAGCAAGAGACTTGAACTTAAGAGCAACTCGTCAAACACAAAGTTCAGACTTCAGCTTCATATGTGGAAGCAGTCCAAGACAGAGACAGCTGATATTTAAGTCAGACAAAAAAAACCCTTTTCTAGAAGTGTACAAAGTTTGGTACTAATCCAACTCAGATTAAACCATTGAATTACATGTACACAAACATGACCATAGTTCTCCTCAGAATAAACCACAAAGAAATATTTCTTATTGCTATTTATGCAAAGGAGAGCATTCACATTTACTGCAGAGGAGCCGGGATTCTCTGCCAAGTGAAACCAGATGATTTCCAGTTTGGGGCTATACTGTATTCTGCCATACTCACAAAGAGATTTTGGTTTGGGTCTGCAGATACATAGCCCATAATTATTAAATTTACTTAGGGAAAGGAATTAGTAGATGGATGATGGGAACTGTTCAGCATTTGCTTACTGAAAGACCGAGGAAAGAAGTCAAAATCATTTATTTTCAGACTCCAGAATGTTTCATTTCTTTAGTATAATGCAGTATAAACCCAGGTGCTGCAATTTGCTATCCTCTCAAATTCTACTGCAATTTTTAGAATAAGTCCTTTTCAACCTGAAGGCATAACAAAATGAAATTGGAAGAGGAGAAGGGGTACTATCTAGAAAGACATGAGAGATTTGAACTGTTAACAAAACAAATTTGCAAATGAATGTAAACTTCTCAACTCTCCATGAAAAATAAACCTATTAATATTCAAAGGTATATTATTTAATTTTTAACACTTTTTTCCCTGGATCAAGATCATACTGTTAGAAACTGGCAGAATTAATATCAATAACTAATCATTCACAGTCTGCACAGATTCTTTATCTTAACAGAAAAGTATTGACCTAATTGAAGAACAGTGAGAAAGATGGAAGAGAAAATATAAAGAAGATCATCACTAAAATAAATTTAATTGGTGAAATCCCTCCTGCTCTCACATCCAAGGTAAGAATCACACATTTCACAGGTTAAATATAAATCTCCAATTTTGTCCTATCCAGCAGATATAAAACTAGTGAGGAGACTGAAGTGTCGTGTGCTGTCTTGAACTTTAAATGTCTGCTTTCATTTTTATAATTACTACAGAATCCTATCAGCATAGATAATTTTTTTTTTTGTGTATCTTTGCACGTTGATAAATATTCATGCTATAATAACGTGAAAGAAGATGGCTCTCCAGCAAGGTAACTAAGATAACTGGGGATAAACCAGTGGGGAGAGAGGAAAGAAGAACAACTTTATCTTTCTAGGGAAAATCCACAGGTCCTTTTTGTCAACAGATAATTATACTGAACCAATTAATATGAGTATCAGGGAAAACAAAGAGCAGCCACTGCCAACATGATACTATTTTGGTGAACATGCAATTAAAGTATGATCCTCCCCCTCTCTGTTACTGCTCCTTTTTTTCTGTGCATTCATCCTTTCTTGGCTGGCTTTTGCTGTTGTTTGGTTTGGTTTTGGGTTCTTTTTTTTTTTAGGTTTGTGGTTCTCGGTTTTTTTGGTTGTTGTTTTGGGTGTTTTTTTTTTTTTTTTTTTTTTTTTTGTTATTTGGTTTGTTTTGTCTTGTAGATACTGTCACAGGAAGTTCTCTAGTGTACTAAGAGCTGTAACAGAATGTTTACCCTGACAGATAAAGGTGTTTAAATACCCATAAAATAACTGGAGGGGTACAAAACTGCTGTGTCTGTGGCACTGACATGCTCTGGTGATTTCACTTTCCACCCCTGTAGGAGCCTCTTCCTTCATCATGCACTATCAGCAATGCAAAGCCTAAAACCTCCTCTTTTCTTGTTCTTTATAAACAAGTGCTGGGCCCTCAGACACTGAACTCAAACACAAGTAGATAGTAGCAAGAGGAAAATGGTTCAATCTAACCTTTACAATTCTGCAGCCCCAGATCAACTTTGTATTTGGGCATTGGTCCAAAGAGGGCTACATGTCTCATATTATTTTCTTTTTCTTTGTTTAAATTTTTTTCCACTCTTAAAAACTTCTCCTCAAGCAAAGTTTATGGCAGGGAATACATTGGCCTCATAACACGAAGTACCTTCTATTCTGGTAGACATTGTCTGTTCAGCTTTAAACCAAGAATTTTCCTGTGGCTGCTAAACACAAGATGCCCACAAAGGGGAAGAACCCGGCTGAAGAAAACTAGGATGGGACAGGAGATGTTTTACCAAACTAACATTACTTGCCCTAAGCTGACCTTGAATATTTCCTGAGTGTGACAATTTGTGTTAGACTGCTCTCAATTTGCCAAGGTGATTGGAATTGAATCATTTAGAGGTTCAGCTAGGTAACTTTAGCTAACAGGGCGCTTGAAGTTGCCCTTTATCAGCTCATATGCTTGTCTTACCTAATTTAGAATGTGCTTGTGCAAGAAAAAGGTTCTAACATGTTTGATTCAGTCTGAAATGCACTGTACTGATAAATAATTTTATCTTGTGGAAAATTATCCATTTTTCTGGGTTTTTTTTGACCAGCTTAAATCAGACACTCTAACGCCAACTACCTTCTTGGTAAAATGATGTACATAATAAAAAGATGAGGCAAAAGGAAAAAAAACCCATTCCTGCTAGTGCAGAAGGTTGAGCATCTGCTTACCAGCACAGTCACCACACGCAGAACCACTCCTCGCATGTTATTCTCCAGCTTTCTGTCTGTTAGTGACCCATTCAGACCAGTGATGGGGTTCCAGCAGCCAAGCTAAAAGAGAAAACAAAAATTTTCTCATTGCCCATAAAACTTTGCTAGTCACTCCTCTTAGGTGGCTTTAAGCAGGAACATATGAAATAAACGGAATACCTTCTGGAATCAATGGCATGGAAACTTGGAATGGCTTGTGCACAGATTCAGCTTTAAATTGAAATTTAAGCAATTAAGGATATCAGTTTCTGATTTTAAATACCAGTGCAATGGATGACAGCATCCAGGATTTGGAATTATATGCATTGTTTTAAAATAGCTGAGAGACGACTTCTATATTACTTGAAAACATTTAAAAAGTACTGTAGCTGTAACAATATTTCTACCTTACTTTCAGTAATTGAAGAAATAATAGCTACCATCATTTTAGCACGCTGTCTGCTCCAGCCCATCCTTCCTAGTGGAACTCTGACAAAAGGAATTACACCAGCTTTAATTAAAGCTTATACTATTAATTGCTAATGAAACAGCAGTGATTTTAAGCCAGGTTAAAAATCACACTTAAAGATGATTGAGGAAAAGACCATTGGATAGGCACACCACAGTATTGAGAGAGGACCACAATAGATAATGCAGAAGTTCATCTACGCCATTCTTTGCATTGGTGCTATCGTATTTCTTGAGCTTCTGTGGATGAAGCTTTTGCTCAGGAATCTCTCTAGGATTATCTGCCTTTCAATCTGAGTTTAGTAGATACCGACTTGTAATTCAGCTTCTCTGAAAATACAACTTGCCTGTTTTTTGTATGATGGTAGATGCTTTTTTTGAGCACAGAGAAAGAAATCAATCAACCACACATCGTGCCTTAGCACCACATACCAAGATAACCAGTTTCATTTTTGAAATTCATTACCTCACTCAGCTGGCCTGCACAATTACCAGTGTTAAATCCAAAACCCAACAGAAGGAAATGACTGACTTCAGAGGACTTTGGAGCAGAGTCTCAATTAAGGCATGTAAACCAATTGCCTGTGTAAAGTCATTACACAGCCAAAGAGACAGCCACCTGCAGCTATGAGTTCTTGCTCTGAATTTCCTTCTCCATGGACTGTGAATGAAACCTTTCAAGGGATGCTCATCTTCTGACTCCTATTTAAAGGAACAAAAGGTCTTGCTCCCTCTGACAAATCAAGATTAACATCAGTAGGTTATTGTTGGGTCCAGTGGCCTCTACTAAGACTATTCTCTTGGAGCATTCAACACTGTAATCTGAGAGAAAAAGAACTGCAAAACATCGAAAATATGACTGTAATTTCACACAGAGTCACAGAAATGGCAGGTTGCCTCGAACCATCTGAAAGGGTTTGTAAAGAAGGGGAAAACCTCTGCTGACCATACTTGAGGAGGAATTTACGAAATCATTATTTTCAGCCTTTGTGTGAAAAGGCTTTGTATATGTGTTTCATAGATCTCTCAAAGTAAAACAGAAAAGAAAGAACTAACTTCAAGTAAACAAATTTAACCATTCCAGAAGTGGATAATTTGAAATATTTGTTTTCTTCATTACACCTATTTTGTAGCGACTTCTATATTTTTTAATTCCGATAACATTCATATCAATTCTTTGAAGATGCCTCCTTAAGAAATGCGTGTCTCAAAAAGTAAAAAAAAAAAACTTTCTGCAATGACATAGGAGTTGGGTTTGACTCAATGGTCTCAAAGGTCTTCTTCAATCTCAATGATCCCATGATTCTATGTTTCCCAAAGGAAGATAGCCTTAAAACAACGTAGTCACTTCTGTCTGCTACTTTCAGAAGTACTCACAGCTAATTCTTACCCTTCTGAAGTCAAAGTTATACTATCAGGGAATGAGTGAGGGAAATGCTGAGCATACTTGAAATCTCAAGGAATGACTGAATCAAGGATCTACTAGATCCAGAACACCAGAGAAATTGAAAGCACCAACAGGTTACAAGGAGAATCAAACTCAGGAGGCGTCATGTTACTCTCTTGTAATTGCTCATCTTTCCAATAGCTGTTTCTAAATAAAAGCACAAATTACTCCTGCTTGGTTTCCCCACTTCGTATTCCCATCTGATCACAAAGCCCAACAAGAGATCATACCAGCCCGCTTGGCTTCTTCTGGACCTCCACAGTGTATCTAGCTGTTCAGTAGTCATGGATGGACTGCTGACACATTCCAGGTCCTCATCACTCCCCTGGCAAAGCCCTGCAACACTTTGAGCTGAATAACCTAAATGCTGAAGTGTGTTGACTATAATAATAAAGCGAAATGCAGCAAATATACTTGCACTGTACTTTGTACGTGACAAACCACTGACATCCCATAAAGCAAAGCATTCCACAGGCAACATTTTCTGTACAAAAAATAGCAAAACCAGTACTAAGCTCAGAACAAAACTGCATTAAATTAATTTGGTGGTTGTCATTCTTAGTCACACAAAGAAACTAATTAGAACTTAGACCCAATTAACATATCTAAATGTGTTGGATGTATAATTACTGCAGAAACTCTGCTGCTTTTGCCAGAACTAAAACCCTAGGAAGCTGCTGAAGAGCCTTTTTATCCTTTTGAGGTTAAAGTCCACTTTTAATTATGTACGTTAATGTGTACATATTTATATAATTAAGTTTTTAGCCCAACCCTATCTTTTTTAAGGCAATCTCCCCCCACCAACTTAACTGATTTCTGGAAATGCAGCATAGCACCAATTTTCCTTTAAAAATGCACTTTTTATTTTCAATTATTGTTCATTTAATTTTCAATTCAATTGTTCCTTTATGCAGCTCAGTCATGCTGAAGACAAATGTGCAGAGCTTGCCAACAAAGTTGAAATTGATTTTGAGTGGGAGCTGCTTACTGTTATTAGGAGAAAACAAATCAGCCTTTATTGATGACAATTTGAGCTTGCCATTGGAGCAAGAAGCAAATGTAACTACTGCTGAAACATTGAGATGGGGTGGTATGAAGCTCCCTCTTCAGCTTTGTCTTGTTTAACTGCTGCTGCAAAACATTTGCTGCTTCTGCATTTACTTCCTTTTTTCTTTTGTTCTCTCTCTAATGGTTGAAATGAGAGAATAGATCAGACAATGACAGAATCTCACATTAACTCTGGTAGATTTGGGAAGATGGGTGATGGGAACTCTCTTACTGATCACAGTGCTTGTCATCTTCACACCATGAAATTTATCATTTGTAGTACTTTGTACTTCTGTTGCAGTTTATTTTATTTATTCTAATGACAGCTTTCACTCTCCTACGTTTGATATAATAAGATGAAGATGGAAAAGTTGTCAGTCTTCTACTTCCTTTGCTATCCAGTTTGCAATCTCTTTCTGTTCATCCCACATCCCAGCTTGCTATCCTCACTATCATCATTGTTGAAATGGGCTTTGTTCTCCTGCTTTGCTGGCAAAGCCAAAAATTTACTTCCCTTCTTCATTAAAATGTTTTGACTATATGAACAATGCATTATGAAAGGAATTTAATTTGTGTATCAATATTAAAGTAGGCAAAAATCTATTTCATGTGTACTTACAATTTCATTATTTATAAGGAACTGGGAACACTAAAATCTATAATGCCTTTACGACAGAGCTTACAGCCAGTTTTCCTCCCCTACTTCCTATGCAACCATTGAATTCTGCCGAATATCTGAGAGCTTTCACTATTTTTTCTGGCAGAGTAAATTGTGTCAATTAATCAAGAAAAATACATTGACCTGCTATGATCACAGTTGATGACCATCAGAGAAAATGAATAAAAGCAGAATAGTGATACAGATAAATTACTTAACTGCTTGTCACTACATCAAAGTTTAGAGTATTCTGTTACTTCAATGGATATAGAAAATATTCAGGAACTGGTTTATCCAGCACTGCAATGCAACCACCTCAGAACTCAGACTACATTATCACAACACTACTTAGAGTCAAGAGCAGAAAACACTAGAGAAAGTGCAATGGAAATCTGAAAGATAAAAGTGCACTACGTCCACAACCAAAATCTGTAAGGACATTGGGATCACTGACTCTTTCATTTATTTCTCAGTCATTTAAAGAAAACAACCCCGCCAGTATCTTGTTTTTAGTATGGACAGCCTGATGAAACATTTCCAGTGGAAATGCCTATGACAGAGTAGTTCATACAGAGCTGATGAGCCAGAGAAATAGCAGCCTCCTTGCCTGAAGTACCCACATGCTCTTCAGAAACTCTCTCCTCCATTTTCACCCAGGTCCAACCTGCTTTAGGAACTAAATTCTTACAAGATCTGACTTCAACAGAAGGAATGTGCCTTAATAATCCTTTTTTCCATTCCAAAGCATACTAAATTCACAGAAATGGAAAAGCCCCCATGAAGCTGTCACAAAATGCCACTCAGTTGGAAGATTCAAACTCCCAGGAGTGCTGGGAAGACTGGAAATAGGACACATAATAAAAAATGATGAAGAAAAAGGTGGATTTTTTTTGTGATATGTGGATTCAGAATTTGCAACATTTTCCAGGACACCAGTCTAGGCAAAATTCAAGGACAACATAGAAATTGTTTTGCACAGAGTACTGCTGATGCCTCTTGTCAGCTGTTGTTTAATATAACATCCAACAGCAACTGGGAAATCAGAGACTAAATCCTATTGATTAAAGACTGTCTCAAAGAAAAAACACCATAAAAAAATCTTTTCATCATCAATATGATACTGTCAGTCATTTAAAATTTAGTCAGATGCTCTGTTACCTGGTTAAAGAATCCTTTCAGTTCAGCTCTTTAGCCAGCAACCAACAGTTTGTCAACCAGATCTGAAAAAAATCTGATGGCCAGGGGTTAACTGAGGGCCTTTGTAACTCTGGGCTTGACTGAAGAAGCAAGGATCAGTTTTGTTCTTCACAGCAATTTCCTAATAGGAGTGGTTAGCAGGAAAGCTTTCTGTGTTTAGCTGCTACCTTCACCGAAGCTTAGGTAACAGTCAGCAAATAGCAAGGTGTTAAAATCAATAGAAAATACGGCGCTCAACAATTGGATAATGTATAGCAGCCCTTGTTTCTCCTGCATTCTGCGTGGTGAAATCTATATAGTTCTGTGCATTCAGTTAATTATTTTGTACAGTGTGTTTTACTGCTTTAATCTGTCTCTGGACTAGATGGAATGGCCTGCCCCTAGACTTGCTGTGTTATTTTCGAGCTATTAGGTGGATGTGAATACCCAAGTTTAGTTCTTTATCCAGTGGGCTAAGGATTGTAATTGCAGCAGTCAAGGTGGGGGATTTGTTTTGTTAACTGATCATAGACACAAGTGCAAGTGACCTAAGTAGGAATTTCTTTCCTCAAAGCACAAGGCAGAATAACGCTGACTGGAGTTAATAAAATATTTTGCTTTGGGGACTAACCAAATTTTCTTTTCTTACTGAACTGAAATAAAGAAGCTAATGGAAACTTACCTGCTGGTAACCTGCTGTTCATTTGCCTACTAGCTCCTGACTCATTGTTTTCTCAAGGACCCAGATTGCTGCCAGAAGTTATAATTGAGTGTTTTAGATCACTGACAAATGTTGAATTTATGAGGGAAATGGCACGGACTTCATAGGTGTTCTCACACTCCATGCTCTACTCACAAAGCTGATGCTTAGTGCTTAGGCCAAGATTCTAGAATCTAATGGTATAATTTTTCAAATGTGTAGTAAATTACCACATCTCAAAGAAAATGAACCATGTCTCCAAGCCAGTGGTGTCATTCTAATGATCCCCCACTTCTCCTCCCCCCCATCTCTTTATCTCTGGCTCACTTTCTCTATCGCTTCTTTCCCTTTCATTTGAAATTCGTTGGTTTTAATCTATCATTTTCCCCTTCTGTCATCTCTTATCTTTGGAAAATACCATTTTTTCCCTTCTTTAGTCCTTTTTTACTGTGAATTCAGTACTCTCAGCAGTTCGCTCACCTGTCGTTATCTTCCTCTTTCCTACATTACAAAACCTCTTGCCATCCATTTCTCTTTGTACTATCAGTGTACTTTCTGTCCTCTCTGCTTTTCTTTCCCTTGATCTTCCTTTTCATTTCCTGTGCCTTTTTCCTATCTTGTTTTTTGTTTGTTTGTTTGCTTGTTTCTTAGGGTTTGGGTTGGTGTCTGGGGGAAAAGGGACCTCACTTTTCGCTACATCCAGCTTTGACTCATCTGTCAAATCACTTTGTGTCCTTTCCCCTTTCTCTTTGCCCTTGGATCTCCTTTTCTCTCAGGCAGTCCTCTCAGAAAACTTTCCCCGAACTCCTCCTTCTCCTTTTGTGTTATGAAGGAGATGGGACTTAACAAAACAAATTATTGTACAGCCCTGTTTCCTTTGCTTTCATCTTTCTTGCATCTTTTTTACTCCCATCCCCTGACAACCTTACACAACTCTGAAGAGAAGAGTCAGACAAGGATAATGGTGAGTCAGATGTTGATCTCTTTTCCCATGGCCTCCATATTTCAATTAACCTCAAATACTCAGAAAAGCCTGTTCTTTGACCCAATACCGACATCACCCCTTTGCTAACAAATTTCTTCATACTGCCAGAGTAAAACTCATGAATATCACTTTCATTTTACACTGAAAGCTTTCTCACTAATGTCTGAATTATCCCAAGGTAATTGATAATACTAAGTAAGTTTAGGTTTGTGTGCAGTATAAATATAGTCACTTTGATTTTTAATTGCAAATTACTGTCTCCTTTCTCATTAAGCATATTAAGAGTTAAAAAGGATGTCTTTTATCTAAGTCATGTGAGGTCTGGAAGAAAACCAAGAATCTTAAAATCAGGTTTTATAACTGAACTTGGTCTGTTTTGTCCACCATCTTTATGAAATCAGAGAAAAATATTCAAGGTTATTATACCAGCTTGTATTAAATCACAATATAAAAGCTTTTGATACCATCATAAAACCTTTGATCAAACCTATTCAATGACAAACAATGAAAAGCAGTTTTCCACTTGGTTGCATGAAGCTCCCTCTCTACAGGTAGCAAGAAAACACACAGAGCACATTTCAGTTTCTCATCAGTTCCCTGGCAGTATTCAAACATTCTTCAGCAGACTCCCAGCTTTCCCCTCAGCTTAGCCAGGCACGTTTTTATGGTCTGAATTTTCAGAAATGGTTTGTCAAAGTGGAGTGTCAACAAAACCTGTTTGCTGTTCAGGGCTCAGAAATTCTGGGGGCAACATTCCAGTAAGAAATCAAAATAGTAATAGTGCAGAGCAAACCCACCACTGTTTCATTTGGAGGAAAGTGGGTTTACAGAGCAGCATTCTGAATAAACCCAGTCCAGCAAATGCCGTAAGTGAATCCTTCAGAGTAAAGTGACCCATGGTGAATGCCCTGCTTCTGCAGCAGAGTGCTGCCAGTGCTGAGCTGCCTGGGCACCTCCACACTGCATTGCAGTCAGCTCGGTGAGCACGTATGCTGAGAAGAACCTTGGCTTTTTTTTCCCTGCAATAAAGATCTCCCCTTCAATATAATCACTGAATTAGAAGTCTGGGAGTCAGCTCTGGAAGTAAATCCACGTGGAGAATTGTGTATTAGATTCATCACTCTCCAAGCTGGGAAGAAAAAGAGAGGCTCCTGCAGAGCAGTAGTACCGACCTGTGCTTGCACTAAAGAAATCTGTTCTTATTTTAAAGGCAGCAGAGAAGCAATGCATGTTTGAGTATATATGGGGCCCAATGAGGCTACAGAACATCTGGGCTAACCTCAGTGGCACCTCTTTAGCACTGTTTTTGAAGTGTAAGCAGAATTATCACACCACTGCTTTCACAGAAATGCATCAAGGAACTCTACATCTGGTTATCTTTTCCTATGAAGTACAATGTTATGAAGTGTACTTTTTTCAGGCATAGCATACGGGAATCTCCATTTTTGTTTGGCAGGCTAAAGGATTTTAAATTAAGCAATACCTCAGCACTATTTACTCAAAAGTATATTTATGTATTTATTTAGCTACTGAATGCTCACTAGGCAGTACTGCTGTTGTTTTCCTCATGCAAGAAGAACGAGTTCACTGGACTTGGGTGAAGGGTGGGGGATGTTCCCAGGATGCACATACCATGAAAATACCTGTCCTGAAAACCTTGGAAATAGAGCAACCTCATTTCATATTATACTTACACTTAGCATCTTTGGCATTATTACACAATTCTCAACCTCACCATGAAACACCAAATAAAAAAAGGACACAGAAAAACACTTCCTCCTTAGTCAAGGCACTGATGTACTGACATGAAAACACTACTTTCAAATACAAAATACAATGTCAAAGAGAGGCAGCTGCAATAAGATACTATTTTTGTCTCAAAGACTGTGGGTCCCTGTCTCCTCAGACACATTCAGCCTCTCATTGCCAACATGAAAAGCAAAGGAATTAGCATGTAGATATTGTGGAAACATACAGCAGTGTTCAGCACAGACAATTTCTATATCTTTAAGCATATTTGTACCTGTCTAGAAGCTGTTCAAAGTTACACAACATCAAAGTAGCTTACACTTTCTGTTGCTCAGCACAGCGGAGTTTTCCAGCTCCTTCTTAAATGTAGTACAAAGAGAGATCTGACAAGAGCATCTCCTATTCATACATGCTATTGCAACATGCTTCCCAAGCAGAGGGGCTAGGGAACAGCTGTTCACAAAGCATCAACACCAAAACGTAAATATTAGAGAAAAAAAAAAAAAGAAAGAAAAAAGCTGATGGAGCATGAGAAATTTGCATGAAAGGGCAATTTAGCTTATTTCCATTTTAAATGTGCATATGTGAAGGCACTCTGGAGAGTGCCTAAAGAATGGAGAGCTTAGGTACAAAGTGACAAACCAAAACAAGCTTTTACTCAAATATTGCTTTCAAGTTTCTCACTACAGAGGAGCTAACATGGTAATGCAGCAGGAGTAGCACTAGATGACAAACTGCTTTCCATTGATTCTTCAGATTCCTGGGATGCTTAAATGAGGAACATGGAGATGGAAACAATCTTTGCTTACACACAGATCAATACTCTGTTGTAAAATTCAGGATTTATTCTTAGCACTGGCAGAAATAAAGAGGTCTGCTAAGTTGGATATGTCACAGAATTCCCAGCTTGATACTGGCTAGTAAATCAAAGCTGCATTTTGCCACTGATATGTCAGAAAATATTACTCCAGTATAACCCATGCTCACAGAGTATATGGCTACAGAGTCACCAGATTTTAGTGCATTATGGACCAGATATAACAAGTGATTTACTGGATCATATATTTTTGAGGGTTTGGTACTGAAGAAAATAAGATTGAGGATGTTTTTTCCCACTCCTTCAGCACAGAGCAACATTCTTAAGAATCAGAACTATTAGTGAAGAAATAAAAAAATTTAGCACAGCAGTGACCAACCAGAGTTAGTTATCAGTACCAGGCCCCAACTGAGAAGAAACAGCACCTTCTTCTGAAGGCTCTCTTTTGACCCTGACACTTGGGGCAGTGGAGAACAGAAAGGTCCTGAGTGAATTTGAGGAGATGGTTGTGGCCAACAACGTGGATTACAACAAGTAACTTCTTCCCACTAAATTCAACTGCAATGAGAGCAAGTGTGCTCACCTAGAGTCCTAAAGATCAGCACAGGTACCAGGAGCATCCACCACTGGGAAATATTTAAATAATGTGGTCTGGTCATAGACCTCTATGGGGTCTAGACAATACTTTCTAAAATTTTTGCCTGCAGATGATCTAGCCTTAGTTGCAAAGCACAGGCCATTTTAGCATCAATAAACTGAAATTTTCTTAGGTCTAGAGGCCATGAGAGAACTGCTATGCTGATAACCAAATGCTATACTGATAATGGTCAAAAGCAATCTTCTAATTACCAACACCATAAACTCACCTTCAGTGAGTTTAGTCCATAAATTCAACTTCATTCCTTTTTATATACCAGAGGGCATTTGCTTCATCACTAGCTAGCTGAAAGGTTGTCCCTAAAACAGGCCTGTACTCTCTATGGCCTTCTGATGTTGCCTCCAAGGAGACTTCAGAAGCATCCTCCCCTTACCAGCAGAAGAAGTGTAATTCTGACTGCCCAATTGCTTTTCCTGGGGGTGATGCTGTAGAGCTACCACAGCTGTACATAACCTGTTTAAAATATCTGTTACACTTGTGCATACATGATTTAGAGCAAATTTGGAGTCCACTACGCTTACTACTAGTCAGTGTTCCACTGAAGAATATCTAAATCCTATCAGGGTCTGTTAGTAACTAGTTCAGTGGAGCCACATGCAGTAGTGGGTAGTTCTGCAAAAAAGAAACGGAGGCATTAGTGTGAGTAAATTTCGTATTCTTTCATAAATAAGTGGCAAATTATATGCTGTAGAGTACCTGAAGACTTAAATAAAAGATCCTTGTGGAAAACAGTAAACCATTAGTTTAAAAGATTAAATGACACATCTAATAAACCCTGTCTAGAATAGCTGAATCACTAAAATAAATTTTTGTTACAAATGAAAATCACTGCTTTAATGACACTGCAATTTGCCACAAAAATAAATTAGAAATATATCTTAGTAATTAAAACTACAGAACGCTATAAATCTGTCTTGCAAAGGATGAGAATTATATTTGCTAGAACACTATATTCCTACAATAGATTCATACACACTGCTGAAATAGGGTAAAGAAACCAAGAACTTTAAACCACTGAGAATTTTCCTTAGTTAGCTTGATATCGCAAAGATCCTTCTAAGAACGTATTGGCATCTATGGCAGTGATAATTTAACCAGCTAAGTATTAATACTGTGCTCTTCGCTACAGTCTTTCTGGGATTTAATTTTAAGGGATAATACCTATTTTAAAATCATCTTTCCATTTGAAAAGATCTACTACTTTTAAGAAGAAAGAAATGTCTGTCTTAAGAGTACATTAAGAAATCAGTAGTTAGGCTCAAATAACCATCCCAGCTCCTTCCCATGTGAAAAATTTCTTTCATCTGGGAAGGGTGACTTAAAAATAACACCCTTCCAAATGCTAGACAGAGCACAAAACAAGAATCCTCAAGTCCTTTTTCTCCACAGCCTGTGTGTACCACTGCATTGTCTCCCAATGCACACTCAAAGCTTTTGCCTGGGGACACTGATCATCTTTTAAGGAGCATGCCCTAAGGTTAACAGCTACTGGGGAAGGTGTAAATGTCGGCAGGACTAAGAGTGCTTGCTTGTAAGCTGACTCTTGGTGGGACTACTCTTGTCTCAGAGTTCATCTCCATTATAGTTTTGATGGAGAATGTTACTGGTTTTCCCAAATTTAGAAAGAAGATATTATTGCTACTAGCTTCAGGCTTTAACACAAACTCCCCCTAATAATTTTTTTTACTTATTTTTTTATTTTTAATATCATGGTCTTTTAAAATTTCACTGCAAAACTAACCTTCATTTATGCAATCCTAGCTAATGTGCTGTAAGTCTCCCACTTCAGGCTAAAGAGACAAAAAAAAAAGCCCAAAGAGCCTAGTATCTGGTGTGGCATCTATTCATTGTCTAAAGTAGAGATGAATGCTAGTAGTCTGTCAGCATTTGTTCTGATTTAAACACTTTACTCTGGACGCTTTATTAACTGTGTTGGCATAGCTATATATTACTGATTTAACCTGCACTTCATTGTGCTTCTAATACACAATCAGGCTTTGCAAACATGAACCTGAATATAAGGCAGTTGAGGCTGGAGTCTGGGTTGGTGTAAGCCAGATTTTAGTGAAAAGAAGCCTCCCTGGCCTATATGAGAATCCAATCCTATCCCTACACCTGCAAATGCAACTATATTTCTTCTTAGAATAGATCCTGAATGTGCCTCCATTTTTAGTACAACACCTGGGAGCTATGCTCAGCTCACTTTTCATTGCATTAAAGCACTCATTAAAATGAGAATTTGTACTGCTATAGAAAACATAAATTGCCTCTATGCAAGATGCACTAAGTGAATAATTCATCTATTTTTCATATACAAATTTATTCATGGAATAATATCATGTAATAGCCTCCTTTATGGAGATTACAGGCAGTTTCTCCAAAGCATTCAGTAATCAGAAAGCTATGCTGGTTTGTTTGCCTGGACACATTGTCCTTACAGGACATCTTTTTCTCATGATGGGACTGTCTGGTTTCTGGCATGAACATCTACATTTATCAGTTTAATCCTTACCAGTTTTACAAGCCGTGAAAATAGAGACCACATACCTTCTAAGAAAGCCTTGACAGTAACTTAGTGCAAGCATTACACAACTCATGACAGTCCTACTCCCAGGAACCATCATTGTTCAGCAAATTCAAATTCCTTGAACAAGCAGAACTAAGTCCTTGCACAAACAAGCTGTTCTAAGTCCAAGTCCCTGATATCCAAACCTGTCTGTCTTGTGGTTTTGTGATTTTAAGACAGATTTGAAAACTCAGAATACTATTAACAATGTATAAAACTAGAAAATATTCATTAATGTCCTTTTTGCTCAGCTGATAGGATTCATAATTATCTTACTTCAGTAACTAAGAGAATTTCTTCCATATTTCTTTTTTACTCCTTATGTGCTTGTTCACTGACAAAAATAAGATATAAGTCACTCCAAAAGATCTATTCCTACCTTTAGTACATTGACATTTTCTATTCCCATCTCCAGAAACCTATATTAGGCTCATATCTCTTTTGAAAAACAGTCTCTAATCAGCCTGGTCTATTTCTGTGCTAATTATCACTATGCTCAGAGTGACTACATTGAATAGATAACCTTAACATATATAACATATATTATTTTGAATTTTATGGGCTTCTGTCTCCCTGCTCCTACAGAAGTGTTGTTGTAGCTCTGCTGGTGTAATTCTATGAACCTGCTAGGCTTGTAAAGAGAAGTAATATCTTTTATTAGACCAAGAAATATAGTCAGGGGAGAGAATGAGTTTTGAGCTCAGAAATCTAATGAAAGTCCTCTGAGACAAAAATCTTTCTTGTTTTTCTTCCAGCTGTATTATTTGGTCTTATAAAAGATATAACCCTTTCCCTGTAGGCCTGACTGTCCTTGGATGGGCACACTGTCAGCTGTCTGCAGGAAGAAGGCAAGAAACTGGATATTGCACCAGTGATGTTCTGTGCATCTAGGAGGAGTAAGGATGTGAAGGCACTGAAAGAAGCGCTCCTCATCCATATCTGTAGCAAAAGGAAGGCTATGGAATGGACAGGCTTGCTGCACAATGGGTAAGGGACCCAGAGACAGCAAGCTCAGAAACAAGAGGAGGAGCATGCTTTCCTTGACTGGATCTTTATTGTCAGGGTCTGTTCTCAGGCCTTCCAGCTCGTGCACCTCGTGTCGGAGTCTGGGGAAATGAAGTGCTACACATGGCACGGGGAAATCAATGAGGCTGTACTTAAATAAGAAAATGAGTTCATGGAACTGCACAGGATATAGCTGATAGGGCTGAGGGAGATACAAATCTCTGATGTTTGAAAGTCTTAGTGGCTGGAAAAGGGCAAACACCTCTCCCATCTTCAAAAAGCACAAGAAAGAGGATCCAGTGAAGCAGAGACTGGTCAGTGCAACCTCAGTTCTTTGAGGGATTTTGAAGCCCTTTCCATCTGAAGGTGATGCTCTCTGGGGATCAAAGCAGGACATCCTGTCCATGTGCTGCCCACACAGTTTATGCCTTTGAAATGGGAAAGCAAACTTCTATAAATGGAGTGAGGAAAAATGGTGGAAAGTTTAAAGCCTCTCCTTCATCGAAGCAATTTGTATCATCCATCCAAACAATTCTCTTTTCCTATGAGACCCTCATCCTTAAAGTCCCATTTTATCAATTAATGCAGATTGCTTTTTATAGTAGACAACTCCTCCTCTAGTTATCTGCAAGTTTTATCAATGATGGTTGTCTAGTTTCTTGAAGATTGATATAAATATTTAAAAGGAAAACCGAACAAGCCTATTTCCTTGAATATAAATACACCTCAGAATTAGCAGCAGCTGTAATACACAACCATAGAATAAATTTATTTATTCTTAGACATACATAATAGATGGAGGCCTAATCAGTAATTATTAAGGTCACCCTATCATTTGTGCTGTGAATCAACATTTTTTGTTTGCTAGATTTGGCAATTTGAACTACATAGGCTGAAGCTTTCCATACCAGATGTCAGTTCAGGATAAAATAAACTATCATAAATCATACAAATATATCATTGGAATTACAAAAGATGGTGTTTAAATAAATTGGTAATTTTCTAATTTCTGGGTCATATTCAACCTTGGAAAGGTTTTTAAATAGTTTTTATTTTTTAAGTGGTAATACAGTAGGAAGTGTTTTAGCATAACTTTTTACCAAGTTCCCCTCCTACTATTTTTTGACTTGTTTCACACTTTCCAGCTGGAAAAGTTCCAGCTTTTGTCTTTTGACTGACATTTATTTTTTTTTTAAATTAGGGCAAAATTTCTCCAACTCTGCAAAAGAAAGATTGGAGGAAAAAATTACTCTCAAAATTAAAAAAAGATCTAAAGGTGTCATGACCTACTTTTGATGCTGTTTACGACAGGAAGCTCAATTCAGCGAGGAAACAAACAAACAGTGAAAAGGTTGCATGTGGTAGCTTAACCACTTCTGAGATAGGCAAACAGCTCCACTCACCATTTTCACTTTTATATCATCCTCCAACTCACATGGAAGATGATCTTGGTAATACCTGCTTTTGAAATTTTTAAAAATCTTACTAATGTGCCTTTTCTTGACAGAAGAGGATGGAAGTCCTAATTCACAGCTCAGCATATTAGAATTAGAGGTTTAAAATTTAGCAGGCTTTTTAGAGATTGTTTTCAATCTTACCAAAAAAGGCACTTTTAAGAGAATTAGCACTAGCTTTAAAAACCTGAAATTTCCTGTGGACTACTTGAAGCTGTTCCTGACAGCTCTGATAATGGCTTGCTACTAATCAGTCATAAAAAAAACCAACTCACAACACTGTTTTATGGGTTTGGTTTCTGCTGTTTCTTCTTTGAAGAAACAGTTCTTTGAGCTTCAGGAATAGCTATTCTTTAAAGCAAAGAACTCTCTTTTTCTTTTTGTTCTTTTTTTTTTTTTAAGTAGAGCACAGGGTTCTCATGTAAAATACCTAAGGAAAAATGCCTCTTTGAATAGGATAAAATTGCCTTTCCTAAGGTAGGCTTGGCTCAGTGATTTGTAATTTCTCGAGGCTTCAGGCAGGCTATTTTATTCTAAGCCAAACTCTTCCTCTTTGAAATCAATCATGGGTACACTTCATAATTTGAATTAGCATCTTAAAAAATAACAACAGACTCCTGCTTAAATGTAGAGGAACAAAAGATTTAGGCAATTCTGTCACTGAAGAAATAATATCTTTTCTATTCTTTAGCTAGTACAGAAATCATATTAAAAAGAAATTTTGGAAACAGCTGTCTTGCACTCAGGTCCCAAATCAAAGACAAGGAACCAAGATGAAAGCCTACTGACTTCAGATATCTTTGGATCAGAGTTCTCTGGCTTAGATGCTCAGCCCCACTTTTATTTTACTCTTCTCAAATTCTAAAGGTATGTGGCTGAAAAATTCTCTGTCAATGAATTACCTCATGGAATGAGCTGCCCCAGTTCCTTGTGATTTGTTCACAGCTATTAGGTATTGACAGAATTAATAAAACACAGAATATGGCAGAGCCTCAGATCATCACTTCAGCATTTCTCTACTTTGACTGAATGCCAGAAACTCTTAATTGGATGCTCTGATAGGAAAACACTACGGCACATCCTGGGCACAAGTATTTACCAGAGAATTCCTGGCCAAAGAGCAAAGGTGAGCTATGATGGTTGACTTCAAGCCACCCCCCAGCTCTCGGCTGTGCCATGAGTTTGGCAACAACACCAGCATTTCTAGAAGCCTGTGTAGGCTACAGCACTACTTGAAATCAAACTAATATCTGAAAATATTACCTTTGTCATCATATATTGGTTTTAATCCATGCAGCTCTTAGCCCTAGCATTCCTAGACAAAATGCATAAGAAAGACATTCAACATATTGTTAGAATTCAGAAACTGAGTTAATAAGCAATGAGAGAAGAATCCCATAAGAAACAATGGGGAGCAGTGGGACCAAAAAGGATGAGATTAGTTGGAACACAGAAATGCTTTGTCCTGAATTTTTTGTGTTAACAGTTCTGTAGACCCTCTAATTATTAAAGCACAAGACCTGCAATTCTAAAATGTAGAGTTTAATACGCATCAATCTTCTTGGATTTGCTTTTGCTCTTATGACAAGCAAATCCATTTGGTATGGATTTGCCATTCACTTTATCTGCAACAGTGAAACAGCACAATGACAACAACAACAACACAAAACCACAAACCCCAACAAACCCAGGAAATGACAGAAAAAGTACCGTGTGCCATAAAATAATAAAATCCATTGCAGCTGCAAGAATCAGTATAATCAGAGTCAATCTGAAGGTGCAGAGAATTTGTGGAGTTAAAAAAAGAAAAAATCTCCAAACAAACTCTTCTGGCTCAGAGCCAGGATGCACAGAATGTAAATTTGCTAATTCTCACAGACCTTTTATAAAGCTTACTGCTGCTGTATCACTTACCTACTCAATATTTATAGATAACGGATGAAGTTAATGCAATTTATAATTTTTTCTTGGCTTGTTCCGATTACATGAACACTGCAAAAGCCATAAGCACAAGGGAACTGGGCTCATAAAGCATAAGTTAGCAGTGGAGTTAGGATTTTTCCTGTATTGAAGCCACTGTCATCTTTTTCCAAAACATCATAAGATGAACATCAAACCTCTTCCATAGCACGGAAGATGCTACACTTGCAATGTCTTTAGTCCCAAGTGGGATACGTGGGAGAAACTTAGGGTGATGCAGAACTTCCCACTGCCCCATATTCAATATCTTGCCCAAATGAGCAGAATCAGACATAAAGACATACTCTTGCAAAAACTGAAAATACACAAAAAAGCCCCTAAGAAAAAGCAATTAAAATAGATGAAGGTCCTGGCCAACCAGTTCTGGATCCAATTAACTCTTCGAAAATTCCATATCTTGACAAAAGTCTTCATTATCTCCTTTGATCACCACCTGCCTTTTTATGACCCATTGTAAACCATAAAGGGTCACCAGTATCATATTAAAGAATCACTGTTCCCTCTCCACCTCACACTCCTACTTTTGAAACCATAGGAATGTAATGAACCCCTTACCAAGTATAAAGTCAAAGCTAAAATGTTGACAGCTGTGATGAGAAGAACGAATTTCCCTTTATCTAAAAGTTGTGCTATTCAAGCTATCCATATCTAAGAGGAACATAGAAGTTGAATTTCATCCTTGATGCAGTGTTCATATAAAAACATCAATTCAAATAGACATGGTCGATGCTGGTGAGAACTGCAGTACAATATAGACAAAGTTTCCACAATTCTTCCATAGGGCTTCTTATCACTCCAAGTGGTCTTCAAGCAGAATTCATTAGGAACACATCAGTAGTGATAAGGTTCAAACAGATAGAAAAATGGTAAGAAAAGATTTCTTATAAAAATTTCTTCTCTTATTGCTGTCCAACACACAAAGATCTCATTTCCAAAGACGAACTGGGTGATCTCTACTGCATGTCACTATTCCCAACTATTACATCATCTTGGTCTGTCTTATTAAGGGATTCCACAATTTGAATGCACACTGAACTTAGTGCCTGAGTTCTCATTGTCAAAACTGAGATACATTAGCCACCTAACCTCACTAGGACGCTATGAGTATAGTTTCATAAATACTTACCATTTAAAAGAAAAACTTTTACAAAAAGCAAAAAGACACAAGTATTTGAGACATAACTACAGGTCCAAGTTTAAAGAGGAACAGTTCAGAATGACCTTCCAGAACCCCCCTTTGCACCAAAATTTTCCATCTTTTTAGAAGTTTGTGACATTCCAGCACTCCCTTTGCCACAAAATCTGCCTTGAGATGATTCCTAGGGAGTCTGAGCACCCATTTTCTTCCCATATATATTGACAAATGTAATACTGTCCTCACTACCTCCCAATAAAAACTATCTCCTGTTAACCTGACTCAAGCAAACATTCACACAAACACTGTTCACATTATCTGTATACAGCACTCATGACAACATCAAACATCCTTTCTTAGGTTATTTTGGTTTCAAACCCGTGGTTCTCAAAATTTTATTACAAGAGACTGGGGGACACCTCATCACAATCTACAGCTTCCTCATGAGGGGAAGAGCAGGGGCAGACACTGATCTCTTCTCTGTGGTGACCAGTGACAGGACCTGAGGGAATGGCCTGAAGTTGTGTCACGGGAGGTTTAGGTTGGGTATCAGGAAAAGGTTCTTCACCCAGAGAGGGGTTTGGCACTGGAACAGGCTTTCCAGGGAAGTGGCCGCAACATCAGCCTGACAGAGCTCAAGAAGCATTTGGACAATGCTTTCGGGGACATGGTGTGACTCTTGGGGCTGTCCTGTGCTGGGCTACAGGAGTTTGACTCCATGATCCTTGTGGGTACCCTCCATGCCAGGATATTATTCTATGATTCTATGATATCTGTAACATGAGACTAGTCTAAGTGCTATATTAAATAGCTATGCAGCAATATTTTAAGAGTAAATCAAAGTTGTGATAAAAGTTTCAGTTCAATGACTGAAACCAAAATATGATGTAGATGTGCTTAACTTATCAATTCCTGATCTACACAAGATGATATCTATTACATCTGTACTTCAAAATAAATGTCATCAATTACAGTGGAGGCCGCAAAAATTTTTGAAGTTTCCAGGGACAGTGGTAATTTCAGCAAGAAGTCAGATACCTCTTTCTTTGCAGAAACATGATCCGTCATCATATATGGAATCACAAATCATATGCACTCTCAGAAATAATGATCCAATATGAAAAATATCATTTACATACTGAATTACCTGGGAGAATTCTATGTGATTATCAAAGATTATTAATCATAACAAATTGATTAATTTGAATGTAAAACCCAATAAATCTGAAGAATTTTGGACAGTGCTTCTAATTTAGCACAGTGATATTGACTAAATTCTGTCCTCCACACCCTAAAAATAATAATATTGATGGAGAAAAAAATCAGGGATCAATATACATAAAACTGAAGAAAATCATGACTCAGCATCAAGAGTACACATGTAAAAATGTTGATACCAGATACCAAGGAAATGGAGGATCATAGGAATGAAACACAAGAAAAGTTGATCTTTTTGTTTGTTTAGTTGGGTTTTTTTTTTTTTAATATGAACACACTAAATCATTCAAATAAGACCTTAAATGGTTTCTTGACTGCATTTTTGACACATAACTTCTTTGTGTGCTTAGAGTTGATGGTCTTATTTCAAAACTTGACGTAAAAGCAACTAGGATATGCTGGGTTTATTTCTCTTTGGAGATTCTAAAAGGGGGTAGAGAAGAGTATTATTGGCATGTTTATTGAGACACTTTCATTATTAGAGGCAATTGATAACAGTACTTTTAATGTAAATTACTACCTCTGCTATTTACGATGTGGTAGCATTACTATGATTATCGATGTTGTGTTTAGATACCTAATGAATGCTAATATTATCATCATAATGGTGACTGGGAGAAGAACTAAGGCTTTCGTTTGGTGAATCAAAATAAAAGAAGGAGAAACGTCTGTTCCTCAATTATTTTGAGATGTCACTGTCAATCAAGTGCTGCCTTACAGTTCATCTGCTGGAAATATTTTCCTTTCCACTCAAGCTCAGCTGCAGCTCAACTACATCCCATTCAACTATGTGAATTTTTAGATTTTCCTCATTCATATTCAGGAAATATTTCATTTGCAAAATTAAAATGATTAAGACTCTCTCCAGTTTCATAAGGGTTATTTAAGGATGACAGTCAGTCACTAGTGGCTTGGACTGGATTCAAATCAGTGACGTAAACATGGGACATTCTGTAATCTGTTATCATTTCCTGAGCAAAACACAGTGATGTTTTACATGTTCACATCAAGGAAAAGCATGTAATTTGATCAAACTGCAAGTGCAAACTTCTTGGCAGAGCCTGAGGGAAAGCAGTGACAATAAAATGAATAGGCAGGTTGTCAAGAGAAGTGAAAGTATTTTCAACTGCAAAATTTTAAAGCAAGTCTCGCCGTAGAGAGGCTGAAAATATTGTCTGCAACAGTGCCCATGGCTATCCTGGAGGTGAAGGATTAGTTTCTGAACTGCAGATATGCTATTATTAAATGAATTCAGATAAGAGTTAAATTCATTCATTTACTTAACTCTATTGTTGGCAAGGGAGCAAGTCCTCAGTGATGTAAAATGGAATTGGAGCCATGACAATTTCTAGCACGAGTGTCTGACCCTAGAAGTATTTATTTTGCTTGAGAAAGTAAATACAGTTTATATGTAAATGAGAGGCAGCTTGCCAGTTCTGTATAATTTGTCAATATGGATGCTAATTTCACAAAGACTGAGCAATCTCTATTCTAGAATAATAATAGGACTTCATTGCACCAACTCTTGCTATTATGGTGGTGGAACTAGAGGAACAGCTGGACACATATCATACGATACTTTTCTTCATATAATTTCTTTGATATGTTTCCTGGTCTCTTTCAGCATAATGAGGGATGCTAAGAGCTAAATAAAATTCTAGGACACCAATTAAAAGCCGGCTTTTCCATGGATTTTCACGGAGTACTATTGTTTGCAACTGGATATGGGTGTAGATTAAAAATACTACTTTATAGTGAAAATCTGATATTAAAACTACTGCTGCCTTTTTGTTTCTTCATTACAAAGGGATTTATGCCAGGGTGCAGAAAACATTACGGAGCTTAAGCCTGTCACATGAAGAATTTCTTGGGGAGAACTTCCCCTCCTGAGAGTTTGAGATATAAATCCAGATTCTTTGATTTATTCCCACTCTTGATAGCACTGGCCTCAATCTGGAGACTTGACTTTTAAGGATTTGAAACAAGTCTTAAAGCACCTTTAAAAGTGAGAATGCTCAATTCATTTCAAAGTGTCATAAGACCATAATGCAGGCTATAGACATATTTTTCAAAAAGGACACATTTAAAGTGTTTTATTAGACACAACACTGAATTAAATCACTTCGCCTAAGAGCTACCAAGAGAAAAAGGTGAAGAAAATAAATAAGAGCATAATTCATTTTCACTTCACCTTCTCCTTGAAACTTTTGAATTTATTTTGTTTTCATTTTCTTCTGACCTCATCAACACTGATTTACAGTTTTTCAGTTGACTAACAAACAGATCCATCAGGATTGTGACATACGTTGTGACACTCTTTTGATAAAGTTTTCTAATAATCTTTTTTCAAATAATTTTGTTTGTAATAATGTCTTTAATAAAAACAATGCATCTTTTGTGTTATATATGCGTCCTGTGATATAGGTTTAAATTACCTAGAACTGATCTCAATATAAAGCTTAGAAGCATCTGTTCTAACAATTATTCTAAACCTCTGTGTCTGAGGCATGAACTTAATTGGTGAGGTATCTAACTTACTTAACAAAGCCTTGTTTGGTTTAGCTTTGTTTTGTTTATCCCAAATTCTTCTCTACCCTGTCAATAGCTCTTTGGGGCTATAACTCTGCTAATTTTTTATATCCCTTAGCCTTGCCTGTCTTATTTCCTGCTGTCTGCTAGACATAATCTCTCCACCCCTGCAGAAAGCAATGGATATTATTCAGGAACATAATAAAAGCACACAGTTTGGCTTGGCTCCTATCTACCAAAATGCCATGGATGTCACTGGAATTTTAGCCCCTGCTTAAAAATAAGGCAGTGTCAAAAGACTCAAGTGTTTTTCAGACTGGGATAATTAAAAGATGGTAACCTAGGAATTACAGCAGTAACAACATTTATCTGAACTCAAAAGTCAATTGCCATAATTAAAACCAAAGGAGTACATTAGTTGCCTTTGGACAGAGAAGGGTCAGCTGGTACCATACCAACAATATTAAAAATGGACAACCAGTACCTTCCAGAAAAATTTCTTTTTCCTATTCTTAGTGTCACTTTAGTATTTACAAGGTCATTTGCCAATATTAAGACAGGCAGAGTAAATAAGCATATGCCAGCCCCATACTGTTGCTTGAAATATCTACGGAGCACAAGGCTGGAGTGCAGGTAGACATTTCAGCTTTTTCCTAATACTTCTTCCTTGCCACCAACTACTGCAGTGGTCAGTAACCACACGGTCAGAAACAGGCTATAGAGCTGGGATGATTTTTTAGTCTGACACCATACATCAGTTCTTATCCTACAAAACCAAAAGACCCAAATGCCACGTCACAGTGCACTGCCAAAACACCACTGATGTTCAAGCCTCATCTACCAATCTTATTTAAGAAACTTATCTTTATGCAGGATAGCAGATCTCACACAAGCCTGACTAATCTATTTAAATTTCAACACATTTTAAACAACTAAGCACATTCCATTGTTCTATTATTATTTTTAGAAAGGATGCATTTAAGCTTGGTTTTAACTGTTTGTCTGAATCAGGTCCTGTACATAATTACTCCCAACATCCATACTTGAAACTTAAATCCCCCATAAACAGCTCTGTGCCTTCGGAAACTATAAAACATGAAACATATACTCCAACATTAGTTGTGTACCTCACTGAACGTTAAATCAAGCTCAGAAGCCCAAAGACAGTTTTAAATAAATTAAAAAACAAACCCCCAAATCACCATTATTTCATTCAACTGATAAAGGTGAGTTGCCTCACCTTCCTTTCACTGAAAAAGTTGAGGGGAAAAACTCCTTCCCTTCACTCCAGAAATAAATAAGTAGCACCTATTTCCTCCAGTTTGCTGCACGTCTCTCCAGTAGACTGCTCTTACATACGCAGACAGAGGACTGCAAAACTTGGAATAGGGATTCATGAGCCACATTCTCTTTGAGAGGGAAAACGTTAACAGCTTTTAAGAAAGTAAGGGAACATGGGTATCTTGTGAAGGAGGATGGAGCTAGAATGTTCACAAGTCATGCCTATGCAAAAAGATAAGGATGTAAAACCTGTAGGTCTTCGACTAAAGCTATTTTTTTCCTTCTAAATGTATTGTTCATTAAATGAATTTTTATTTCTTAAAGGACTTACTATAATGCTGTCTTAGCAAGCAGCACATGCGAAATTTGTGGTCTTCTCCTGTGTAAATACAGGCCATGGACACACACATCATATATTTTATAGTCACAATTTGCAACCTTTACACTTATTCAGATGTCTGTACCGTTTATTTGTCCTGTTATTGTCCCAGAATATTTTTATGAGCCAAGGCACCTTTCTTTTTTAATCAGAAGGAATACAGCTAGAAAATATACCAAAAGCAACATTCACATTTTCCATGACAAAAGTTTCACAGAACATAGATAAAGGTGCCCGCCCTTGATGTTTCCAAAATGCACGTTCTCTTGACACTAATGTTTCAGCATCAACTAACTTGGAAAGAAAAATGAGAAGCCCAATGTTTCTAAAAAGACTTTAAAAAAATATTTGTTGGTCAAAGAGACACTTTAGAAAAACTCTTATCTTACTACATTTTCCAGTGAATAAAAAAAAATATATATATCTTGCCTGCTCTGACAGGTTATCAGGAAACTCAGTTTTGCATTCTCTGGTAAGTATAACTCAGAAAGAGGAAAAATAATGAAGGAAAAAATTCTTTGGTTTATATCATACATTTCACCAAAAGAATGCTATTTGATCATCATTTAAGGAAGTGGAGCACAAAATCATGACACAAAAAACCAAGAAAAGAAATACAGATACATTTTAATTGACAGTGCTGAGGTTTATACTTCTGATACATTTACAAGGAAGTGACTGATGTCTAGGTTTGCAGATGGGTATGGAAGTGGCTAATAGAGAATTTAGGCATTATTAATTTTATATGGGTGTCTCTTTCCTTATCAAAAAATTAGCATAAAGTCAAATATTACCTAATTTGATTGTTGATAGTGAAATGTAGTGTTTTACGTATTTAATTTGATTTCTGAGAAGAGACTGAAATAGATATCCTATACCATATACATATATGCGTATATATATGTATATATATATATATATGAAAGACTTGATTTCAGCACTGCAATCTCTTTTTCTCCCTCCTCTCAAAGTTAGTTTGCCTAAATTTCTTTAGGTGCAAGATTTTTCAGTTCACCCCATTGATTTATCTTTTTTCCTAAGTAAACACTGACCTTTCTACTCCCAGCCTTTCTCTCGAGGTGACACAGCCCTGTCTTCGGAAAAGTAGACCTGCTAATTTTAGCCAGAAGCAGACAACCTGGCATTTCCCAATAAATGACCTAATCAAACAGGCTTATAACACTAAAACTGTGATGACAGGTAACTTGGTCATTAGTTTAGCTGTTTTCTTGTGTTTCTTCTGGCATTTCACATCAACTTACAAGGCCAGCAGCTCTCCCGATCTGAATAATGCCAGGCAGTTCTGAGCTTGTGTGAGGGATACAAAAAACCCCACAAACCCCATCAGAAAATAAGAGGTCAGCCTTCAAATGCTATTGTCTGGAGAGAGTTAAAAGTCTAACTTCCAGCACCACATTTGTGTTGCCATACTTTAAACAGCACTGTCCACTAACTGTGCACTTACAATAGCTTTTACTTTGTTGAGCTGCTATTTGATTTTTGCACTATGCTTTTGAAAACAGATTGCTTCAGCGTATCAGCAAGATTTTTTTTTTTCTTTTTTTTGCAAATAGGACTAGACAATTTTGCGAACAATATGTAGAAGAATGACCTAAAAAGGGCTTTACAGGTAGGAGTGAAAAATCTCATCTCCAGATCTTCGATACAGTGGGTGCAAGCTCGTCTCACAGTACATCTGTGCATTAGGCTCACTCGAATGAGGAGACAGCTTCTGTGTCTAACACCCTTCCTGAAATAAGTTGTCCACAAAAAGATAAGGCAGTGATATTTGAAGAAAAAGACTTATTTTTCCTGTTTTAGGTGGGTGGAGAGCATCAACCTCTTTTGCACAAGCTTCTAGAAACCCATCAGATGGCTCTAATTTCTGTAGTATGGCCTGAGCCAGGATTTAACTGTAGGCTGAAATAAAAGCTCATTGCTGATATTCTGTCTCTAACAAAAAACTCCATGCACAAGGAAAATGTTCAAGTGTATTTCTTGGACTTGGGCTGCCTCCTCTTTAGTCAGTGTAAAAATTTGTGAGGTCTCTAGGAGAAAATTCTCTAAGCACTGTGAAAGGACAGATTTTAAATTTGTAGTACCAATAAAACTAAGACAAGTTTACACAACTGCAGTTCTGCCTCACAGTGAAGCATTTTCATCCAAAACTATTTAAGGAAAATATATACAATTCTTCATCTACAGTCAGACAAATAAAAGTGCATTTACAGTAAACAGGCAACATAAGATATTTAACAATAATCCAAAAAGAGGCTCTAAACCCAACACTTTTAACTTTAATGGAGACAGAAACGCTGCAATTTCATGATTTGCCATAAATGGCATGCAGCACAGAGAGTTTCCTTTACAGAAAAAATAGATGAGTCAAAATGAAACACAAAATAATTCATGCCACGGTGAAGACAGGGAAAGATACTGTAAAAGAATCAGATATGCAGTTAGAAGGAAAAAAAGACATCTAGAAAAGGAGATGTAGATAGCAGTTGGATCTCAAGACAAAACAATGAATTAGCCTGCACAATACCAGGATGCCTTAAGACAAGGGAGAAATCACAGCAAGAGCTTTAAGAGGCAGGAAAGGCTGCTCCACTCCACTGTGCCAGAAACTGATGGGAACCATCAAAAACGCTGCAAAAGAGTGGGACCACTCCACTGCCTTTCACCCTGCAATAACCTGAATAGGTAGCAGGCAGCCTTGGCTGCAGCATTATAAAGCTCAGGTTGCCACATTTCTCTGGTGTTGAGTAACACCCCTCTCTTGCCAAGGAAGATCTTGTTAATCCTGTTCTAGCACAGCTGCCAGGCACCTGGGTTTTTTCAGTTTACATTATCTGGGTTTAGATGTCAGTCCAAGACTTATGAACAGAGCTATAGTTGCACCTACTGCATTCCTCAGACTCTTAACTAGTCACTGCTGCACGGCTGCCAGCAATCCTTTTCTGGGGGTGGTAGCAGTGAAGTATGCATATGGTAGAGCTTAGGAGTATTTACCATCTAGCTGGTGCTCTCTTTCACCCTGCCTTTCCTACAGCTTTGCTGTACTCAGACTGGAGAAATCAGCAAACTACAGAGACTATCTTCTGAATATCTTATTAGTAGAAACAGTGTTGCACAGTAATTGTTCTTTTCACACAGTTCACCAGTGATTATCAGTGCTCAGAATTAAATTCTGTTATTACTGCTGGTAGGAAAATCATTGCTGACCAAAGATGTGGGTGCAGCGATGAGGGAAAGCAAGTGAAGATAAAATCATATAGTAAGAAATAAGGCTTGTGGAACATCAAATTTCGCAACCTATCAGATATAATTACAGAGGCATGAAGCTCTTTGAGAAAGAAAGGTGATAAAGTTGATAACTATATTCCATCTCAAAACAATGTCAAGTTTTGAAGGCTGTGGTTTAAAGCGTTTGACCTCAGTCATTCACAAATATGCTGCTAAATCCTGCAGCCAAATATTACACTTATTCCCTGATTTCAGCCACTGGAATAAATGAAGATAAACAAATGAATGAGGATATGTGAAAGGAATTACACGCACACAACAGCTTCTCATCATACTTGAGCACTTCTGATGTGGTACATTACAACTAAGTATTAAAATCAACGATTAGGGGCAAACACCCCTCACTACCTCAGAATAATTTTGATGGAATGCACATGTCAATGCACATACACATATAGATATATTAATACACATTTGATGAACATGAGCAAGTCAAAGACCTGTGCTTACATACAAGGCCACAGATTTCAAGTATGTGCATTTCCACTTACTCAAATTTCCACAATCAAGGTCTGATTTTTAGAAAAGTTCCACGAAGAGACAAAATCAACAGAAATCAATGCCTCATTAGATCAGTTCTTACTTGGTAAAACAAGCCAATCACTTTACATCCAGAGAACAAAACATAGAGCTTTTTCACCTATAAAAAAACCCTGAAAAACTCTGTGTCCACAGATTTGTAGTTCTAGTTTTATCTGGAATAAGCACAGAACAGCAAGACACAGTGCAGAGGTCAAGTGAACTTGGGAATAAGGTATCCACAGAGACAAATTTCTCCTACCTTTCTTCTACCCATGTCAATTAGGTGGAACTCACATCCAGGAATTAGGGAAAAGGAAGAGGCCAAGTTGTCAGTAAACAGGAGAAAAAGAAAGAGATAGAAAGATTATTCCCTGCCTAAGTATTGAGAGATGTAAAGAAGAAACAACTGAAGAAAGAACTGGAAGGCCACCCAAGTTCACCAGTCCTACAAGGCGAAGGTAATCGTAGCTACTCAAACTTTAAAGACAGACTTTTGGCTCTTATGAATGTATCAAATCATAATATTCCCATGCTAAGAACCAGATTACAACTTGATGCATTTTATTTTAAAGATGTGACCTTACTGAATGAAGGGGTCGGCTTCTGGCTGTTTAAAGTAGACACATCTACTTTAAATACAAGTCAAGGGAGTTTAGAGCATTCTGTGCCTGGATTCACTGAGCAGTAAGAAAAAGTATTCTTTGGGGTTTTTTCTATGTAGCTGTTTGTTTCTCGGGACTTTTCTCACTAAGTTTGAAATCTGTAATGGCTTTGTGGTTTCCCCCCTATGATTTACTCCCTTAGAAAATTCATGATCAAAACAATATTGGGCATAGTTCCTTCTTATACAGCACGATATTCAAATCAGATGAACTCAAACATCTACGTGAATCAGGCTTCCATATTAAAACACTTCATTCAGTTAACAGGAACACATTACTTAATTTATTATAACCCCATATCAGTACACATCAGTAGCCCACAAACCTCATGTTACAATATTTAACAAAAGATATACTATTAAATAAAGTGCTTGTGAATAAATCAACAGTGATTTGTCTGCAATGTCTAAGTATGAGAAAAGAATTTGGCTGCTGACTTTTTCCTTTTGGTACAAGATACAATTGCAAAATACATTTTTAAATCTTCAATTATGTTGCAAGTTGCAGAGTTTGTCATTGGAATTATTAAGCTGACATTTATCCTTTTTTTCAAATTGCTCTGCCTAATAAAATTACCTATCTTTTTTTAACTACCTAGCTTCCCTATACACATGAGGCTTTAAATGTATTTTAAATATTAAAAAACTTTTCATTAAAATGCAGAAACAGGGGTGGGGGAGCTACTAAAAAAGGCTTTACTCTGTCTCCTTTAGTTTTATGTGGAAGCATTAATCAAAACCTTCATTAATACTGCATGAATTCAGAGCCTTCGCACAATTGGAATGCAGGTTACTTCTTATTTACAATATTTTTATTGTAAGGTGCTCCATTTAACAGAAAAATTAGGAATCTGAAGATATTTATGCACACGTAGAAAGTGCTATATTGCAGAACTCACGTTACAGGAAAACTTCTGGATTTACAAAATGGAAAATTGAAATTCTGTCAGAATCTCAAGCAGCATTTCCAAAAATCTGCATTTGATACGACTGCGAGTGACTGATTACTGGGTGCTTAGGATTTATGGTTGAGGCTTCCTTTCTTCCTTCCAAGACTTGGGGTGAAAAAACATGCACTGTTGACAGATAAAAAATCCACAGCCTTCAGGAAGCCAGGTGAGGTTAAGCAGAATTATCAACTGTGCTGCTAGATACATAATTATGGGGGAAACAACATGCCTCTTTTAGATGAAAGTCACAAGTAGCAAAAGCTGTCATGACATGTAAGGGAAAATTCTTTTCTAAATAACCAATGTTAAATGACAAAAATGATAAGAAGAAATAAACAGTTTCATATTAGCAGGATATTAATAATATCCTGGTATCTGCACTCGTCTCCTGGGCTCTGCTCTTTGACATATTCATACAGCGTCAAGGAAAGTTGATGAAGAGCAGAGTGGCAAGGTTTGTGTATTGTGCTAAATAATTCAATTGAATAAACATGGAAATGGACGACAAAAAATTCAGATAGATCTCACAGTACTGAGCAACTGTGGTACAGTAACAGATGTTGCTCAATGTTGATAAATGTGAAATGTACATTGGAAAAAACTATTTTAACTGTAACAGGACAAAAAACAGGAGGGCAGGATGGCGTCCCAGATTTGCATTAACATCAAAACCTTAAAAGGCTTCAAAAAGCATAAAGAAAAAATGTTAAACACAAAGGCACTATCTTATTCTGAGAAGCCTTTAAAACCTGCACTCCTGGAAGGTGCGATGGTTTGTGGCAGGACTAAAATGTTGTTTTTTTGTTCTCTCTCAGTCTTCAGTGAAGTGCATTGGACTAGAGGACCCTCTCAACCCCTTCTCATACTGTCTGAAATAGATTTGTTGCTGTCAAAATCAGACTTTTCTTATTTGTTATTAAACACTGTCATTACCTTTGTGATAATAATATTACACTGCACAATACTAAAATGCTATGTGCAAATACTCATGCTTTCACCTCTTCCCATTAATACAACTCCCATCTATTTCTCCTAAATACTGCTTCCCTTTCCATGCCTACAGCTCTTGCATACCCAGACAGAAGCTTCACAAATTGGAAAGGTTTCTTTTCTTTGGAAAAAATTGGTTCTACTGGATTAGTTCAGCTCTATATATAAAGAAAAAGTCAAAAAGTCAGAAATTACTTTTGGAAAAATACCACCTGGAAAAATGGCATCCTGTGGGAATAACTTCATTGAGGTCAAAATTTCACTTGTGGATTCAAACAGGTAGTTAAAATTTCACTGAAAGGCTTTTCAGAATCAAAGGAAGGAGAGGACTTGAGATCAGGCTTTTAACTGGAGAAAAAAGACTGCACAGCAGACAATTTTTACAAGATAAGTAGAATGTTGCAAAACTTTCATGGAATTGCATAATTTTTCCCCTCAACAGGACTCATTAATATCTTCTGGCTATTGAAACATAGATTTAAAAGAAACATAAGGATTTTAGTTATAGGCTAGCTGTTTTGAAATTAGTTAGAATATGAGGGAATTCAGGCCCGGCTAGAGTTAAAATAGTTAAGAGAGCTGGACCTGAAATGGTTTTCAAGATGTTAGTAATTGATTACTGAATGATTGATGATCTGTCACTTGTATGTTTGTTTAACTGTGCTTAGAATGAGGAACAGAAACATTGATAAGTCGGTGTAGGGAAGAAGGACAGTTACCAATTTCCTCCCTCTGTGAGAACCGATCCAAAAGTCACACAAGAGAAACTTAGAGGTCACTAAAGTAATTAGGATTGTTACAGTTCAGAGAAGCAAAAAGGTCAAAATGAGGAAGATGAGTTACTTCATGTTTTTAAGACCACTGACCCAATTCAAGACCACCGACTCAGTTCAGGACACACACTATGCATGCTTAATGACATTTAAGCTCATTTCCATACGAAGCGGAGACTGGGAGGTGCTAATGTTATGAATATGCATTTGTATTTTGGATATTCATAATTTTTGTAAATAAAAAGCTTTGTGTTTGCTTGGATCGGGGCCCTGCGTCTTAGGGAGCTATCCCATGCAGTGCCTGGTGCCAAATAAAACATGCACTTTCTAACTCTAAACTGTTAGAGAGTTTTTGTCCTTCTCGGTTGGATATTGATACTAGATCGATATTCGTATTTTAATAAATCACTATGATGTTTTGAATTGTGAGCAGCAACATAAAAATGAATAGCTAGATATGAAATCCAGACCTAATCTGTGAACGCCAGTCAGTATTTCGACTGCACTGAGAGACCCAGGTTATGTAAGTAAGCATATTAAATTTATATTCCTAGTTCACTTGTATGGTGTAGGCTTACAATTTATTGCTATGTGAATTTTAGAAACAGCGGGTCCAGTTATTTGCCTCTGCTAGAAACCCACTTGAGCATTTTCATTATATGTATTACACTCAATGAAATTAAAGGACTTTCTAATATTAAAGTGTCATCCTGTGGGGATGCAGAGCATTTAATTTTCAGTATCTTTACTTGGTTTTGTCAATTCTCTACATATATAAAGTACAAAGCTGATCTATATTTACACTGGATGATGTAAGACATCTGCTTAGCTCATACCTTCTCCAGGGCTTTCATTAAGAATGGAATTTATGTAGTTTGGGTTTCACTGCCCTCAGACATTTTTCAGTCCAGAATGAGTTTATATTTGTCTACAAGACTGCACTATAAACATGATGATAACATCTCCATCCCAGAAAGCAAAAAAAACCCCTAATTTAATAGTGGTTCCTCTTGAAAAAACTGAGCTATTATGTTAGTGTGAACAAGACTAATAGAAAACTTAGAACTTAATGGAATGTTTTAGATTTATATAATTTATCTTATTTTACAAAATATAAATGAAACTTTCCTACCCCAAAGCAGCACCACACTCTCTAATACTTGAAATACATTAAATCCACTTCGTAATTTCTAGATTATAGCTCTCTTTCCTCTAATTCAGATGTCCAAGGTGCTAAATTTGCAGGAAGCACCTTTAAATGTTAGTCTAGGAATATATCCAAGTACCATGCGTGTTGAAAATTAAACTGAAAATGTCTTATAAAGCATGTTTGACTGTATAAAATTTGCAGAGTTTTTCATTTGAGATTTTTTCTGCAACCAGCAAACCAGAGGTTCCTCTAATCCAAGGTATACCCGATTGCTGATGTTGGGGGTGGAGGGAGTGTATTTCAAGAAGGGACAAGACAGTAAAGCATCTTAAATTTATTCTAATAAAACTACTCACATTCTGTAGATATAAAATCAAAAGGCGCTTGAGGAGGCCACTGGTCTGAGGAAGCTACAAACCTTATGGGGAACAATTAGTGTCATGGTCCAGGTCAAGCTCCTTCCTTTACCTCATGATGTCCATCTGTTTAGAGTTAACTATTTGGGAGCCCATTTCCTGCTGTCTTTGTAGTTGCACATCAGAGCCCCAATGGTAATGAGATACCAATTACGCATTTAAAAACAGTTCTGTGTTTAGTGACAGTCTAGCATGCTGAGAAATGAATAAGGAATGTTAAAAAGAGAGGTGCAATGTTAGGATTTAGGAAGGATGCCTTACACTAAAATAGTGTAAATTCTTTCTCCCCTCAGAATAAAAATACGTAAAAGTATATTCTTATGGTAAAGAAACATCAAGAGCTATAAACACTAAGGCTAAGACATATGAAGAGATAATCCTATCTATTTATGTGTACATATATATAAAACTGGTTGCAGAGATCAATGGAGATGATATGTGCATGGATCTGGTGCACAAAAGTTCATACTGTGAATTACGGCAAGCATGAAATCTACATTACCTAGGGAATTTCCAAGATCCCATTTCCAAGACCCATTTTTTTGAATCAAAGTACAAAAAGGAACTGTCTCCATTCCAGGCTGCTGTACGACCTGAACTTGATGCTGAGGATGTTGCTTACAGCATCTGATGCCTCCTCGCCTCCGATACTGCTGTGCTGATACGGACACTCTTCCTACTGTAGGACTTACAATTTTTCCAGTTTTCTCTCCATATACAGTGGTTGTCTTGGCCTGTCTTTACAACCCATGAATGCCTTAGTTATATGGATGGCCATTGCAGTTAACCAAGGTTTTACTATATGTACAACAGACTTAACAGGTAACAGCTAATTATCAGGCAAGATAATTTCAGCCAACCAGCTCAGTTCCTTAAAGAGAGTAAGAAAAAAAGACAATTTCTATTGAGGTGTTAGGCTGCATAGAAATTGAAGCGCAGTAGAAGGACAAGAATAGGATTGATTAGAAGCTATGATATGTTCACAGATCATGCTGGGAATCTCTGGTAAGCACAATGCATCTTTAATGCAAATCAATATAGACAGTCTGACAATGACCCTTGAGAAAGGAAGTGCAATCAAGCCGCTGCTCCAAGAGAAGGAGCCGGTCCAGCAGTGAGTTCACGGGTTCTCTCTTCACAGTGTCTACAGGAGTGAGGAATTCATCTGATAATTAGAGCAGTTCAAATGATTTTTGCTGTTGAGTAGGCTGTGAAATTCAGGAAGGTAGTCTGGGTTTTGCCTTATAATGGCACAGTTACTCATTGACAGAGCACAGTGGCACCATTGTGGTGAGTCGCTAGCAAACATCAGCCTCATGAGCTGCAGATGATGCATAATTTGAACAGAAGCTGCAAAGTTTCCCCCAGACTGTCTTGGGAGCTTTAAAAACCCACTTTCAGAGCCATGAAATTTTGCTTTTTTAGTAGCTTTTTTAGGGAGAGAAGTTACAAAAGCAAGGCACATATTTACCTCCAACCCCCCACTCTTAGATGCTCATCTGTAACCACGTAGGCCTTGTTCACCAAGGAACAGTAGGCGGGTAGTAATTTTTACAGTGTTCACTCATTTATTTCAACAGGGTGTCTAGAGTTATTTGAATTGTAATTGAAAGGAAAAAAGGAAGCATACAGCACCCCTAACAACTACATTCCTGTCTGAAACCAATGATTTCTTGAAGCAATTTCACTGAGATTTCAAATCTAGGCACACAGTTGGCAGGAAGCTCTACTCCTGCAGACCAAGAAGCAGAGGCAGAGGCAATGAGAGTGCTCGCACCAGCCCTCATGAGGAACACTCATGGCCATTAACTGACCCTGTCCTTTTGCCCCCTTGCCTGAGTAAGTGGGGCAGGGACAGCAGCCAGGAGGGGCAGCTCTGAGACCACTTCAGAGAGGTCCAGTGTGAAGGGTTCAAATCAATTTGTGGAGCCCAGGCCCTTACATTGTGCAGAGCTCTGCAAAGAGAAGCACAATGTCCTAGCAGCTGGAGTGAGCTGAAAGCTTTCTAAGGACAGCACTGAGCCTGCTCTCTGAACACCATGGATCTTCACTGGAGGAAATATGCAGAGAGAGAGCAAAGTTAATGATTACCATAAGGATTAATACTCACTCTGCCTGACCTTTGAGAGTAGGGGCTACAGTTTCCCATTGGTTTTTCCAACATACTACAACAGCTTTCATCTGGTGAGGCATCTGAAGATCTCAGATGATAGTAACTTAGACATTCAGTTTAACAGGAAATTTTGTTGCTACCAAAAAGTACATTTCCTTTAAAGCAGGTACTTTTTTTCAAATCCAAACAAAACCAGACAAATAACCAAAACATCACAAATTATTATATAGTGCTTAAAATTCACATGGATAAATCATCCTTGGAGTTTAATTGAGCATACAGTTCTGAATGTTTTGTTAAACAGAATAAATACCTGTAAAGTTGTAAAAATGGTTTAGATGTTATTAACCTCTGCACCTAAATTTAGAAACTTTAATTTGCCATATAAACATAAGCACTTTCATCTTCTGAGATGCTTAAGACTCTTAGCTCCCAATAACTTTGTGAATTTAGATATCTAGCACCCACTAAGGAAAAACAACAACTACATGCTTCTAGTATTTTCATCAAGTATACTTTTAGTTTGGAACTTCCTCTCTGAGGAACAATTATATAAATAAAATTAACGTATACGTATTTGTTCACATTACACACTTAAAAATTGCTTTTATAGTGCACTGCTTTATCTTACAATCTTGAATTTTAGTGATTAACATACTTTTTTTATAATTAACAATGTGTTAGTTATATAAATATCTTACCAAAAGAAAGAATAGTAGCTTTTTCTGTGTGAGCTTTATTATTTAGTTGCTAATCCACCAGACCATTTCTAAAGTGCCCGAAAGAGCCACAGATGAAAATTTATGTCTAAAAGGAGTCTAACATATGTAAGGGCTTCAAGCAGCTTTTCTGAATTTTCTGCAGGTTTTACTCTTGTTGGAATTTAAAAAAAATGAAATTGAACATTTCAGCAAAAAGTATACATATTAAATATATATGTATGTATGTATTTGTGTGTGTGAAGAACAATTCTTCCTAGCCTACATGAAGATACAGTTTACAGTGAAGAGAATCTATCACAAAGAATAACTCAAGCCAATAGAAAAATCAATCCAATATGCTACAGATAAAGTATGTAGTCTAACATATCCACTAGTGCTTAAACATCAGGAATAAAATTTCAAGTGTAAAGATTAAGGACTACTGCATCGCAGAAAAAACCAAATACAGTGCAAGATTGAAATGAGCATAATAAGTGCTACCCAATCGTGACCAGGGACCAGACCATGACTTAAGAGCATAAAATAGATTTGTCTCCTCCTCATAAATCTGCTGTAAGGACTCATGGTATTTCTAATGAACTGCTCCATCAAAGCCTAACACAAAAAATAAAAGGCAAGTGACCCTCTTCTAATTTCCCATCCAAGTCACTTGGCTCATTACACCCTTATATTAGAGTGATAAAAGTCTGGTGAGTGATTCATTCATTTATCAGATGAAGAAGAAAATACAATTTGATAGCTTCCCTGAGTCTATCTATCATCATGTTAGGGAGGGACAAAAAGAAGAAAAAAACTGATGACAAGAATATTGAGAGTTAAGAATGTAAGGACAAATGTGCTGGAGGTTAAGAAGAAAAGAGAAACCAAGAGGTAAAATGGCTCCCTGTGAAGCCATTAATCTCAGAAGTTAAACCACGGGCACAATTTCCTGCAACTGTCTCAGCATAATGGATTCATTATTGCTATAAATACTGTTGATGGCAATGCTCTGCATTTACCATGGGCACTTGGGAAGAGAGGAGCTGGGGTGACTTTCCATTCAAAGAGGGCTCAATGACAAGGGCAGGAATAAAAACAAAGACAGACCAGTAATATGTGCTACCGTCCAGAAGCAACCCATGAGTCTTTTGGAGGCCTGAAGCAAGCAATCCCTTATAGGAACTTAGGCATCCTATGAAACAGAGATTTCCAAAAGATATATGATCTTCAGGAGGGAAAAGCTTTAGGGCTTTAGAAATACATAGAAAGAACTCGAGTCAGAAGTCCATCTCACCTTTGGGGCATTCAGGATATCTGAACATCCCGTATGTGAGGCCAGGCAATCCGTTTTCCCACTGAGAGCTCTGTGGTCTAGGGTTTTCTAGGAAAACTGCAGACCAGCAGCTGTGTGTGCATGCACCTATACGTATTTACGTATATGCACATATATATATTAATGAGCTTTTCTCTGAACTCAAAACTGAGCTCAGCCAAAAAGTTTTCTCAGCTACCCCAGGTCTTCCTAGTGCTCTGAACTTTGGGAGAGGGGTGCAATTTAAAGGCACTACAGCTATTTCTACATAAATAAGATACACACATAAGATCTCTGAACTCAAAACTGAGCTCAGCCAAAAAATTTTCTCAGCTACCCCAGGTCTTCCTAGTGCTCTGAACTTTGGGAGAGGGGTGCAATTTAAAGGCACTACAGCTATTTCTACATAAATAAGATACACACATAGTTAAAAATTACAAGCAGGCACTGCACTGGAAATTCTTTTCACTTGTTGAATTACAGGAAGAAATCTGAGGACAGTGGCAAAATGCTACAAATACATTTTTCTTTCCAGTTAGTTTTCCAACTTATTAGGAAGTCAGTAGGAAAAACTGACAGTGAGATTCTAACTGTAAAGAGGAGCAGAGCAGATTATCTGTATCCAGCTTCTGGCATTTCACACTGACTGCGTGGACTTGGAACACTTGGACAAAACAAAGCAGGAGAGACAGCACAGAAAGCCAGCATAGGAAGCAGCTATATTAATTCCCTGCCCACACTTCTCCCAAAACAGTGGTTTTTTACTCTAAACTCTACTGTTCCCACATTGATGATGACACATGAAAATGAACATCCTTGCTGTTGTATCAGTCAGTGATATCAGAAACCAAAAATAAAGAGGCAAAGATGTATTGTTATTCCACAATGTTATTGAAGGGCTTCTTCCGACCACTCACTTTGAGCTCCTGTGTGCTTGCCCCACACTCATATCTCTAATTTGTACCAGTTGTCAGTCTAAAACTCACCTCCAAGGGGTGACTGCCCAGACTAGTCAAATCCCAGACACAGAGAAATGGAGACATAGAGAAATGCATCAGCCAGCCAGGTTTGTACTTTAAGTTAAAACCTGGCCTTTCTACTAATACAGAAATAGTCAGTAGAGAATTCCAGCTACTTGTGAGCCTGTCTCCTTCAAAAATGCAGGAGGGATGGGACGTATCCCACAGGACTGACTTGAAATAACAGCTACACAAGAAAGAAGGCAGGGAACTGTGTGGCAGCCCTGAGGCACTTCACAACACTGTGTACCAAGATTGCTGCATCAAATACATTGCATTTTTAAAATGTGTCATGATTCCTCTTTTTTGCTGTGTTGAAAGAGATATGATTGTTTCCCCTTTCAGTAAAGACACAGGCAAAAAATTTAATAGCTATGTCTCACCCTGGCTCTTGAACTGTTTTTGCTCCTTCTAATTTCCTGCCAAAGTATGTAGTCAATTTGCAAGGTGACATTTGCAGAGGCTCCTTACAGATTGATTGGCTAAACTGCTGGGAAGCCAAGAGAATTCATATAGAGAACGACCTTCGTTTATTATAAAATCAGACCTGCTGATGTTGCTGCATGCCAGAAAAGTCCAACCATTCCCCACATGTTTCTCAGAGAGGGCCACTGATGGATGCAGATCACAAGCAGGACAGCAAACAGGAGGCTGCATAATCTGCAGAGTTCCTGACAATCCTTGAGTGAAAACTCATGTCATGGTGCTGCATGCTGAGTGCTAGACAGGAAAGGAAAAAAGCAATCTTTTCTTGGAAGACATCCTGTATGGTAACAAAGAGCTACCTGGAGGGTGATAGTGACTTCAGGCAGTAAACATGCGGATCCCTTCCCTTTGTGAGCATCAGGAGGCTCTCCTTGCCTGTCCATCACAATTCACCTCCCTTTCAGACTTTTTCTTGAAAGTTGCTGTGCTCTTGGCATAGCTCAAACTTTTAACCACTGACACAACTAATCCTCCATCCTTTCGAACCAGGGGTACTTGCCAAATTTGCATTTACTACAGAAAAAGTCATTGCTCTGTTTACAAACATTTAACATGGATTACCAGTAACAGCCATTTGTGTTTTAAGTATTTCTCAGTACAAAGAATCATCTCTGTGCTTTGAAAACAGAACAGATGCTGAACTGCTTTTGTGGCTCTGGACGTGTACCACACTTCTGTTTTCTTTCATTTCTTTGGCTTGAAGAAACACGTTGTCAAAAGACAAGATGTATTGGTTTATTCTTTCCCATTCACTCCTTTGTAAATATTGACATAACATAGACTTCCTGAAATATATGGTGAAACATAAGTCATCAAAAAGATCCCTTTGGGAGCTGCAAGTGACACATACAAAATATGTGTCATTTCTAAATTATAGTCCCTCCTGCAGTATAAACTCCCAGCCTTCCTGAACCAATAATGCTATCATTGAAGAATTTGTTTGATTACTTTGAAGTAAAACACAGGATTGACTGAAATTTAACTACACTCCCTGATTTAACTTAATCAGATTTAATCATGGCATGGAAATCAAACCTCATGTTTTTGTGATGTGTTTCACAAAACTGTTCATAATAGCACATGGTTAAAAAAATCAGCCACAGTTTATGGCTCCATGTATGACTTCTTAGTTCTCCCAGATACCAGGGATCAGCTCAGGGGTAACTCAGGGAGCTTGCAGATCTAGATCTTCTTTTCACAGAGTTTTGGAGGAAAGTCTTTTACAAGTTTTGAAAGAAAACAGTTGAAATTAGCCAGCAAATATCTCCAGATACCTTCTGCAGTTTGGAACTGCCTTGTAGGGCAGTACCTCCTTTCCACACGTGGTAGATGAAGATTACTTGTTAACACGCCCCTGAATTAGCTGCCTAAAATTGACAGGTTTTACTAAAATAGCACCTAGCTAACTATTCCAGCAAGAAACTAGAATGTCATTAGCTTTTTCACTGTTCACAAGACACACAGACTTTGTTTAAATATTTTTAACAAATATTTTGAAATATTTGTGTAAAATTATGGAAAGGAATGTATTTTCATGATGTTTTTATGAGGTTGAATAATTAAATAAATATTCCTAAACAAATATGTGCACACATCACAGAACAAACCAGTAAGCTCACTCACAAACAAGCTGAAATGAACATCAGAAACTTCATGGACAATTATTAATCCACAATATCCAACTTACTATGATTTCCTGGCAAAAAAACCCCACTCACAAGAAAGGAAAAATCCTTTCTGCTCTTTAGTTAAGGGTTTGTGAAAAAGAGGCCAGTTTTAACTCTCACCAAGAGAGGGCAGTGACATATCTCAAATTATTAGGAGATCCCATATGAGAACCATATACCTTTATAGCAAGCATGATAGCAAATAATCTCTGCAGACATTTAATTTTAAATTCTGTGGAGCATTCAGCTGATGCTGTATTATTTTTAATTAACATCCTCCCACCCTTAAGTGTGTGTACTGTTGTGTTTGGAGAAAATAGAAAGAGATTATGGATAAAACTGTGAGTCCTTATGAAATAAGATTTTTTTTTTCCTTTTTCAAACAGGTTTTTCAAAGCAGAATATTAAGAAATACCTGCCTTCTACTATGAACCATGTTCAGAGCACTGTGTAAGCCTTATTTTCAATTTTAATTGATTTCTCCAGAATGTGAGGTCTTAACCACTTAGCTCTATCCCACACTTTCTATTCTCTCAACCCCCAAAATATCAAGTTAGAGGCTGTTTTTGTTCCCAAGTCCTAAAGATCTTGTTACAGGTAAGCAGCTGTACTATGCTGTTCAGGATGATTGATTTTTTTTTTTTTTAAGGAAGTTAGTATATCCATTTTTTTGCCCAAAGTTATCTCAGGACTATTGGCTTGTGAAGCTTAAATTGTCCTACCCCAAAATCTCTAATTAGAATATGTCCTAAGTCTGTTATTTTTGGTCTCCAAAGGACTGCAACATCTTCAAGTTCATGGCCTCTTGCACATCTACTGCTATCCCTGAAGTTCAAGAAATACAGCTGGCAAAAACCCAGCACCTTTCTCTTTTTCACAGCCTTTCAGTGGGTAGGTGTAGTCCAGAGGAAAATGTTATGTCTTCTAAAGAAGGACTTTGGGGTTAATTTTCAACAGAATTTATGAGAGATCACACACAAAATCTGTCCAATATGGCATGTGGTTATGTATTATTTTCTTTGCAATTTTCAAGGCATCTTTCAAAATGTATGGAGAGGAGAGAGGAAAAAAGAGGAAGAGAGAAATACACTTCATTTTATCTATAGTCTTTGGAGGTTTAGAGCAGTTGGAACCCCTCTTTAAAAATGAATTTAACTAGATCAGATGCTTTTATATGGGCTTTTTCTCAATTTCTAAGGCAAATGGAATGAATAAGAAGACACAAAATAAAATAATGATGAGGACAAACATTTCTCTAACAAGGTATCATAACATTTTCTTATTGACGTTTTCTTTATTGATGTGTTGATTTCCCCTTCCAGAATGATTTGTCTCAATATTCTGGAGTGTCACAACAAGCTAGAAAGCAGCTTCTAATGACTAATGGAATGACTGACAATTTAGATGTTACAAACCTGTTAGAAAAGAGCTTGGAAGGAATACATAATGGGAACAAAAAAAAAATTGGAGGAATTGATCTGTAATAAATGTGGAGTATCATGTTACATACCAAGTACATTAGAGAAAGGGGGATGAGGTCCACTATCAGAAAAGTTCATCAGAATTCTTTATTTACTCTTCCTATCATGCCTGACATCACACCACATACATACACCCACACCCTGAGGCCCCCCATTGTAAAAGCAACATAAAAATGTCCACCACAAAATCAGCATCTTGTTAAATTCACTCCCCTTTGGACCAAACAGAAAAGCTCCAGTATATACAGATGCTAAAAGCATTTGTATTCAGTGCACCAGTCCTTGTTTAAGGCAATCTGTTGGTGGCCTACAGTCACAGAGCACATAAAGATTATATTCTCATGTGGGAAGATATCCATCACTGAGTTGGTCTTGTCATTCTTGCTTTCCTGCAGACACTGTAAGTAGAAAAGCTAAAAGCAAGCAGGGTATAAGGTCTTCAGCAGTAAGCTTAGCAGCAAGAGAGGACAATAACTTTCACATTCTGTTCTGTGTACAGCAAGCCCCAAGGCCAAACAGAGAAATCAATTCAACTATCCAGAATCAAGTGTATCAAGAGACTCACTGTGACTTTACTGGAGACCAAACTAGCTGTGAATTATTCCAGTCCTTCAAATATATTTGAAAAGGTAATTTGTGACCATATAGATACAGTGGAAATACAATTTACCTTAGTCTATACTGACCAAAAGGCTGTACTTCAAAATCTTTCTGCTAGCAACCAAATGTGCTGGCAATCCAAGTACTGTATACTGAGATCCAGGTAAAATATTCCTATAAGCTTTTACCATCATAGAAAAGAAAGTTCACCTTACCTGTTCCCTGATAAAAGACTGTTACACAGATAACATAAAAATCCATTCACTTTTGTTTTGCAAATTGTAGCCTCATTCTGGAATAAACTTTGTGGCACTATACCCACTGACCCCCAACACTAGCTACCATCTGTCTGTGAGCATAACTGCTCTGATACGAGGCTGGAATCTCTCTCTAATTCAAAGCTTAGACAACCTCTCCTGTAACCTTCTCTGAGCAGGTTTTCTGGAGCGCAAATGAACTGTTCATGCTTTTTAAGGCATTGCCTACATCCCACAGCAAAGCCTACAATTCTCAGACATTATTCCTTGCTAATAAAACATCACTTGTGACGCACTTTGCAAGAAAAGCGGGCTCCAATGTCAGAAGCAGAGCTCGTAATTTGTGGAAAATAAATGAATGAAGCAGCAAGAAACACACCCATAGCAGCAGGCCTGGAAGGCTGCTCCAGGGATTGCAAGGCAAGAGAGGAAATCAGTTTGTAATGTTGTTTCACCACTGTGGCCTGAGTGGGACTGACACTCCCTTTAAGTAGTTAATCGATATTTTGAAAAAACTGCATTAATTGACACTGCTCCAGTGAGAGTTTTAATAATGGATTTATGCTATTTAACTACATCTTAATTAAAAGACTTTTTTTTCTCACTTTATGTTTATGACAAATATTTGTCTCAAGTAATATAATACACACCTTAAAATAAACTGATTAATGAGAACTCAGACATGCACATTCTGTGGGGAAATCCCACATTTTATCAGTAGCTAATAAATTTGGAGAGCTAAGAGTACCTGAGTTCTACTTCAGAATACTAATGTTTAGAATACTGAAACCTTATAGAGTCAAACTGATGCAAAACACCAGCATCAAGGCTTTAAAATAAAATCTATTATTGTTAAAGGCAATCAAGTTATAATGCAAAATCAGTAGAAGTGTAGAGAAACTGAATGCTGCATTAAAATATTCATATAAAACACTTATGGCTCATTATTAAGGCACTCCATTAGAATGCATACTTTAAATCAGATTTTTATGAGCTCCAAGCCAATTATTTATTATAAAAGTGTGTTTAAAACAAACAAATAAACCCCTAAAATCAAATCCAGCATTTCAGACTAAGAACTTTGTGATGAGGTTCAGAAGCAGACTGGTTGAGCAGTGATCAGAAAAATGTGTTAAAGCTACTAGTTTAAATTGAAACATTATCAACTTAAATGTATTTTTTTCACACCAATGTATAAATTTTGATATGTTATGCTGTATTTTTTCTAAACCAATTTCAAAATTATTTACATATATGATCTAAATTAATTTGAGCTCAAATTTCAGTAGAATGCCTCCTGCAGTTTATCCCATTCTATCCTATTCTGTTTACACAAGAAGGATATTCTTTCTACTGCTACACTTCAGAAAGAAATGTCTGCAATATTTTTCATAGATTTTGAGAAATGGAGAGTAGTGTTGGAATACTGATGAGACTATTTTTTGACATCTGCCACAGGTGCCAGACATATCTTTCTTAATTCCTTAAAATATGTTTATCCCCATTTGCTTCTAGCCTAAAGAGTTTCAAAGCCTTGTTAGTGCACACAATTTCCTCAAAAGCCTTGTTTTTTTTCTTAAAGAGGTTCTATCAAATAATATTAATTCTGTTTATCAAAATGAAAATGTAAAGTATTTGAGACTTCATCCATTTTACTTGTTTTATTACTCCTGCTCTGCATTTTAAAGCAGGAGTACACCATGACAAGAATATTTATTATTAAATTCTATTGTAACTTACCCTTTGATTAAGGCATTATATCATAACTTTAGAAGAGGCAAAAATCTGAGCACTGTAATTTTAAGGCTGAATCATAAAAACCTTCCAACACTATCAAGGAACTATAAATATCATGAAGTCATTGAAAGCTTCACCATCCTCATTTTTATTGTTTGCAAAGATCTCAAAAGGTACAAAGAGGCATCCCTAAACAATTACACAGAGGTAACTTTATCTCTGGAAATCACTTTTAAGAATCTTTTAATTGCAAGATACAGCTATAACCACTTTAGGGGAAACATATCTCAGCATTGCCATAAACTCAATATTGAGACAAAATGACATATCAGTTCTATTCCTGGAGTTCTTTTAGCAGATAAGAAGACTTAACTGAAAACTTCTACTTTACAAATGGATTTATGCATAGTAAACTCTGCCACATTTTGAAATATACGAGCTGAGTTATGTGGTGGGAAACTACAGTGCATTATAAACATGATACAGCATCCAAATTGAAACCGCAGGGATAGTTCTCTTTGTCTTCTCAAATATCACCATTTATTTCTTATCGGTCTTAAAAACACCACAACAAAGATTTACTGTACTTTCAACTGTGTTTTGCTGGAATGCAATTTCCACTGTCTGACGTGTCATTTCTCCTCTTTCTCTTTAGCAACCATTGTACCCAAGTGCACTTTCTCGTGCAGCCCAAAGATGAGACTCCCCCTTGACTCAAGCTGCTCTTCCTGCGGGGCGGCCCCTGCTCTCACCAGACGACGGCTGACCCTTGACTCTGCTAACGTAACACTTTCTGACTCTTGCCCATAGATGTCTACATCCTTCTGATTCATTTGGGAGCCCTTAGCAGCTTCATGGATGTTTTCACATTTGTGCCTGCTGTAAATCTTCTCCCATAGCTCTGAAGGCTGAGGGTGGTAGATATTACACACACATATATATAAATAGATATATAGAGGGTGTTCTCAGTGGAAATCTACAATCATCATTTCCCAATTGGTTTATGACTTGTCTAGCTCCTCTACATCCCACAGTCTGCATGTAGAGAACTAAAGGGATTAAATGTCTGTGTTTGGATTCTCCCTCCTTCAGTAGAAAATCTCACTGAATATTTTATGGCCACAGAGGCAAAGGGTGTTGGGCTTAGCAGGGTTCCTTACCCCACTGCAGGAAAATAGTGCCTACTGCTGTCAACAAATTATTATTCAGCATCATGCTCAATGAAATAGTCTTTCCACAATACAAACACTGAAAAACAAAACAAAACAAAACAACCCAAAAACCAAAAAAAACCCCAAACCAAACAAAAATCAAACCCCAAAAAAGCCCATCAAAAACCCCCAAACCCAAGAAACCCTCAAAAAATCAACAAAACCACCCCAAAAAGACCCAGCCAAAATATCTGCCCAAACCAACCACACACACACAAAGATATCTCCTCCACAAAACCCCCCAAACAAGTAAACAAAAAACAAACCAAGTTTTGTCTCTGATACACATGAATAGTCAGTGTCTAAAAAGACACATTTTTATGTTTTCCTGCTAATACACTAACTTGGAACAAAGAGATTTTACTGCAAAAAATATAGTTCTGCCTACTTTAAACTTGTACCAGCAAAGTCTTGATTAATATGAGCATTCCAGGCCTTTCAGATGCGCCACAGAAGCTCATCCAACTTATCAGCCTACAAGATCACACAGCCTTCAAGGAGAAGCCTTTCACTAAACATGCAAATTAGAAGCAATCTATTGAAAGGTTGGACCGGATGATCTTTGAAGTCCAGCCTGGACTGTTGTACAATTCTATATTATCATGGGATGTGGCTGGGAGAACACAACAGGCCATATAATTGTGTCATTCTTGGCTTGCAGTTCTTGAAGAAAAAGACAATTTATCAAATTCAAATCCTGTGAAATGGCCCAGGTGGCCAATTAGGCCAATGGCATCCTGGCCTGTATCAGCAATAGCGTGGCCAGCAGGAGCAGAGCAGAGATCTTCCCCTTTCTACTCAGGACTGGTGAGGCCACACCTCACATACCAGATTCAATTTTTGCCTCTCTCTACAAGAGGGACATTGAGGTGTGGAACATGTCCAGAGAAGGGCAACAGAGCTGGTTACGGATCTGGAGCACAAGTGTTATGACTTAGGGAGCTGGGGGTGTTTAGCTTGGAGAAAAGGAGGCTCAGGGGAGACCTTATCACTCCCTACAACTACCTGAGAGGAGGCTGTAGTGAGAGGGAGGGTTCTTCACTGAAAGGATGGCAAAGCACTGGAACAGGCTGCCGAGGGAAGTGGTGGAGTCACCATCACTGGAAGTGTTCAAAAAGTGTGTATATGTGCTGCTTGGAGACAGGGATTAGTGGGGGGCTTGGTGTTGCGCTCAATGACCTTAAAGGTCTTTTCCAACCTCAACAATTCTATGATTCCAAATCTGTGTAGATCTACTTTCACGAATTATGGATTAAGATCTGGATTACAACCCACAGATATGTATCAGCCCTCCCAGGGCTGTGCACTGAGCCCTTAATTCTGAGAACTGAAGCCTTCACCAGCCTCAAAAGCTAAAATTTAATGTCCCATTTCATATTACCGTCACTTCATGCCTCCTGTTAAAAGAAGCAGTTCAGTCTTTTACCATTCCTCTCTCCTGTCCACACGACTTTCCAGTTATTAGGAATTTTTGACTAGGATACCCAAGTTGCATCCAAATTTGGGTGGAAATATATAACTTACTGGAGATATAGTTATTATCTCCCTCTTCACATGATAAATTAGCTACAACACCCTCATTCTTTTGGATTAATGGAGGGTTAAATATACTTATTACTTCTTCCTATTCCTGGAAAACATATGTTTGTTCCAGTTCGAAGCATTTGTGAAATGAAGTAATTTTCATCAGATGATAACCTTGACTGAAAGCAAAGCAGCTCTAAAGAGCAAAAGACAAGCATTAAAAACTATAATTCTGGAAGAATCTATAATTCATTGAGACTGTCCACCTTAAAACAAGTAATTCCAAGTCAAGCTAAGTGTTTTATCCTATTAATTTCAAGGATGATGAACCACATTCTTGAAGCAGCACCCACTGAGTACTCTCTTAAAGGTGAAGAGAAGTCCCTAATGGGATTTCCAAAATCACAAAGAAGCATTACTACCTGAGAGGCCAATGTAGCATTAAGTCCATTCTTAAATAATACAAGTTCCTTCTGACATTATTCAAAATGTCAGTTTTGAGGCACTTCAAAGTTTCCAAGCACTTCAGATCTCTGAAGCAAGTTACAAAGCTAATTTCTTCAGCAGAAGCATTTGAGGATAAAAATTCACAACTTGCCAGCCAGTTTTGCAGATCCATGATCACTGGGAGGCTTTCACAGCTACTCAAGCAGAAAAAAAAGCCATATAACCATAATAAAGGTATTTCAAAAGTGGCCCAACCAATCATACTGAAAACTGTAAAGGGTTCTGCCAATATCAAGTTCGGAAAATCAAAAGTGATCTAATCCCTTGGTCTGGTTGATCTGAGCCAAGTGTGAGCAGTTCAAGAGGAATCCAGAAGTGAAGGAATCATATTTAATGGACACAAATCAAGTTTTACATGCTACATAAACATGACCAACATGCAAATTCAAATTTTCTTTTCAAATGTAGGTATTAAAAACTCATCATGCTAGTTCTGCTATTCAAAAATTTTCAGGACAAAAAAAAATTCTCTTCTGCAAAAATGACTGAAGTTCTGTGTCATTCTTTGCTCTCATGCCCATTTTGAAGCAAAGAATAATCACACAGGAGCCTCTGTGGTTAGGCACTTGCCTAGCAGCATCAACAGAGAACAGGAGTTGCTGCTCCCAGCTTTTTTTTTTTTAATTATTATTAATTTTTGACTTATCTTTCTCAAGTTTTCATTGTCATAACAAGATATGAAAGGAAATTAAAAACACAGTTTGAAAGTGGAAAATATTTCTCCTGTTCTTTGCTGTCAAGACAACTATATTTTCTGCAGGAGATGGGTAAAATGTAACCTCTTTTCCAGATGAACAAAAATGAATAAAATGCATGAAACTATATAATTTAAAGTGCATAGAAAAAGATTTGTCTCTCTCTGATGAAAGCAATCAGTCAAAATAGGCAGTCCCCAATGCACTGAAAATATTTTTCCGTAAGAACATTCTTATCAGTTTTGACAGGATATACTGAGCAAAAGAGAGACGAGCCCATCCGTGCCAAAACTGTGAAGAGAAATACTAGAGTGTCAAGGTCCCAAGGGGAATTTCTGTTTGACATCACTACTTCTCCCCAGGGCTCCATAGCATTCTCCCCTTCTCCCCACACTGATCCCAATGCAGGAGCATGCCCCTCTTCACTCCAGAGGGCTGTAGTCGCTCAGAGGCTTAAGAGACTTTTTTTTCCAAATCAGCTCTAGCTCTGGAAGTCACTGTTAAAAGCCATCAAACCTGTGTGCTGGAAACTGGATAAACCTGTATCTTAATTATTTGAGTTGAATTTTCAAAAAGCACTTAACCTTATTGTTCTAGACCAGGGAATCTGGACACCCACTTGTACTACAGCCTAAAATAATTTCTCTTTGTTACAACACACTAAACACACTGGAGCTCAGCAGACATGGCTGACTGTTCTGCTAAGAAGAAATAGTGCACTGTGCTTGCCTTGGCGCTGTGGGTATTAGTTTGGAGTTTGACTTCTGGGTCATTTTGCTCATATACCTGATCCTGGTTCTCATGTATTCCTGGTGGATGTTTTGCTCCACAGGTGAATAATTCATGTGGAGTGGGTTGAGTAGTAGCAACTCTGATCTGCATTTATCAGAAGGATGACTTGAACCTTAATTTTCTGTGTTCCTGGGGCAGCCTCCACCAAGCCCCCAAATTAATCTCTGGCTTTACTTTGCACTTATTACAAGCAAAGAAATACTCACTCATCCAAAGACCCCAGTGTCAGGGCAGGCAGCTGGACAATCTAGCACCAAAAATTAGATTTCGCTCCCCCCAAACTGAATCAGAGAGTCCAAAAGCTGGTAAATTCTCCAAATGGCACACTACTGATTGAGTCAGTCTGTCTCTCTTTCTGCATCCTCAGATTTTAAAAGAAAATGTTCCATTCAAAAGCAGAGAGGGAATTTAAAAAAAATATTTTTAAATTTTTTAAAATTCAAGAATACAACTATGGATGGATACTTTTATTTCATTTTCTGCTATACTCAAATATGCATTTAGTTTGGCCTTTAAGCTAAACAGAAGTAGACTTCCAAGTAAAACATAGCTCTCTATTAACACTAGTTTCATTGTGATAGCATGCAAATCCCCAACACTTTGCAGCCAAATTAAATTTCACTGAGATTTGACAAAAGATTTGCAGAAGCTACCAGAAAGTAAAGAATCAGTCTTAATCTATTTATTGCATACCACTAAATGAAGGAAGGAAATGCTACTCTTCAGCAGGCTTACAGCAAAATTTAAGTACTGTGCTGGATTGGAACAGCAGGTCTTGGTTCATCAAGGTATTTAATTACCTCTTTAGTATTAAGTAGTTTACTTCATTTCTAGCGGGCTGATTAAGTATTTAAAGTTGCTTTAGAAAGAGTATCCTGGTAGAACTGTGCCAGGTCCACCTTCTCCATCAGCACTAGAGGCAAAGCAGTCAGACACAGCAACATTTATTTCAACTGTCTAGAAAATACACCACCAATAATGTCTCTGAATTGCAAGGGTATCTTTCAGTCACATCATAAATTGCATGTCAACCTTTAGAAACATCTCCACAGGTCACAGCTTAAAGTACCAGGTGCTGATACATACACCTTTTAAAAGTCACATTACACAGCTCTACCTTGACTGCACTCACAAGGAGAACAGGTGAACCCATCATTTACCTCAAGTAGCTAACCAGGAAGCTAACCAAGAAGGAAATACTTCATGTGCTCTTGGTTATTAAATGGGGTTAGTTAATATGTGTCAGCAGAGCTGTATAACTTATCCTTTTACCTAATGGAACAAAAGGGAATAAGAGATAAAGGATGCAGAAAAGAAGTTTTAACTTTATAAGAATAGACAGCAACTTCCTGAAGATCAAAATATATGCTTGGAACATATGTTGCTCCGTGAGGCAAGTGTAAGGAAAAAATATAGTGTATTAGAAAGAAATGCCACTACTGTAAACAACAAGTGTTTTCAGATGAAGTGGAAGTAGCAATTATTTTACTAGAATGAAAAAATGCAAACAAATAGCACAACTACGGAGTGCTGCTCTTAACCCTTAATAGTCTGTGGAATAAAAACCTGCATGCAGGAAAGTCCTGCCACTTGCACTGGCAGAAGTGAAGAGGAACAATGTATCTGTTAGTGAGGTTTCAATCCTCTCACACAAAATGCATGGCACCACAGATCTGCCTTGGATTAAAATAGATAACATTTCCTCCTTAAGACAATCAAATCAAAATTATTTAGGACTAAACCCTACAATCCTAATGAACAAATGCAGATGGCCCAAAACATCCTGGGTTGCCCTGGTGCCCCTCCAAGGCTAACTGTTTTCCTGCATGCTCACAGCTCTATCCTTCCTCCAAGGCATCTCCAGCTGTCCTGAATGCAAAGGAAACCTTGACATGAACATCTTGGTGCAGGCAGAAACTGATGCAAGAGCAAGGTATATCATCTTGCTGCCTCACTGGGAGGAAATAACCTAAAAACATCTTCAGAGAAGAGAAACATACAGAAGGTGGGTGTATGCTAATATGGAAGTGGAGGCAGAGCAAAACACACCCTGATCTTCAAATGCGCACATGTGGTAAGAAAACCAGTGTGGGAACAGAAAGAAAGTCCCCTAAACTTCAAAAGATGTAGAACAGAGCCTTTGAAGATGAGCCCGTTCTGAATTACAAGGAGCACTGTAAGAAACATGAAAACCACTTTATTTCTGCGGTGCTGTTTTCTACACCACTAAGATGTAAGACAGGACTCGGAGCTATCAACTCCCTTTTGTTCGTTTGTTTGTTGGATGGTTATTCACAGGAATGGCAGCTTACATTTCAGCAGTATAGATAAAAGTATTGCACTGAAATTTAAATGTCAAAGAATACATACGCAAATGTCAAATACCAACAGACAAATGCCAACAGAGAAATGTCAGAAATACACCCATGTCTCCCACTGAACATAACTACATCTGCACAAATGCAAGCCACAGTACGATGTGTAAAAGCCAGAGCTTTTCTTCAGTTCCTTTGGCGTTGTAATACCACTGGTGCCAATAAAATCAGTGTCTGGCAGCAATCTGAGTGTACTATTCCAAGTACCCAGCTCTGGCAAAAAGTACACCTAAGTGATCCGTGGTCTGCAAGGTGATGGATAACATTTACAGTCACAAGGGTACAAAACTGCTGTTTCAGGCAAATCCCACTCCGGGATTTGTTAACTTGTCACTAGATGACGGAGCCCAACACAGCAACCTTTCACATGAATTCTCTTTCCAGCTATGACAGGAGCCCATGAAAGCTGAAGGCAGGGACATGAAAGCAGTTTCTCCTAGATACATGGCTTAATTTGTCCAAATAAAAAAAAAGCATAAACATGAATTCTTAGTGTATCCTAAACTGTTTGCTTTTTTGAGTCCTGGGGATAATCACCTATGAATATAAGTGAACTTTGCAGAAGTATAAATGACTCCAGAACCCAAGGAGAACAGATTTCAAGCAGAATTTGGACTCTTGAGAAATTCGAGTGTGTTTTAAAATCTTACTTGCTTTATTAAAATCAATTGACTGTTCCTCAGGAAAACAAAATAGCAGTTCTTTACACAATTGACTTGATGGGAATCTCTGGTCCCAATGACTTCAATGGGCTTTTCGTAATGATTTTACCCTTCATTATGTCCTATAAAAGTACTTGAAAATATGTTGATTAGGGAAGATGCATTAGCTCAGAAATTTCAGTCAGTCTGCTAATTGCAGCTGCTTCTACTAGAGCTGAGAAATAAAAATGCTTAGGTAGTTCTGCAGTCAGATCACTAAATACATGAAAATCTGAAGTGTACTTTAATTAGTGTAGTTAACAAAAATATATCTGACTCCTGTAATTATTGTGATTTGGTTCTCACACCAGTAGCTCTGTAAAGTAGATGTAAAGTAAATCCTAATCAAAGATAAAAGATGTGAATTTTTGTCAAATAATAAGATTCCCTAAAAATTTTCTTCTCTGCCTCTAAAGGAGTAGTTTTAAGAAACCTACCTTGTTTTTCTTATCTCTGTGACATTGACTAGAAATACCATATTAATTTTAAATTATTTTCTTATTCAATTTATTGCAAAAATTTGAAATAATTAATTGGATTTTTTTTAAAGAAACATCTGAGAACAATTATCACATTCTCACAATATATACAGAACTTTCTAAAGAAAATTTCTTTCTGTACACCAGAACTCTCTAAAGCCTTCTCTGGAATACTGAGTGTTGTTTAGGAAAAAGAAAATTCAAACAGTTTTAATCTGTTCTTCTCTGAACCCTTTCTTCTTTTTAACTAGCTGCAGAGCATCACAAAACTCTATGGAGAGGCATTTACTATCTTGCTCAACAGGAAAATTTTCTTATAATATTGATATTTAATTTTAAATGCTCATCTTGGCAAACGAAAAAAACTCACATACTTTCAGTAGCTTAATTTTAAACTTTGTTTTCTCCTCAACAGGGTTGCATGATGCTGACTTTCATAATCTAATTATATTATGAGCAAAGCTCTATTCTCTGACCAACTTCAAATCCATTTCCCTCCAAAGACAGTGGATATCTCTTTGTTCTTGAACTATCCTAAAGAGTAAACAAGGCAGGTTCAAAAAGCCTGTTTGTATTATCCCACTGTTTTACACAAGTTAGGTGTGCCCACAGTCATTAACATCTGTTTTAAAATTAAACTCTACCAACTCTACTGCTGTTAAACTAGCAGTACAATTCTAAATTACACCATCAACCAAGAATTAGAATAGCTAGGAAGTCTTTTTTGTACTTCTGTATTTCCAAGATCTCTCTGTGAGTCTCTCTTTCTCTTCTATCTTTTTTGGGAATGAAAAAACGCAATTTAGTGCTTCACTCAGGCATTCACCCAGACAGGCCTGAAGTCGAAAAACCCCCAGTCAAAGTCAATGAAACAAATTAAACCAAGAGACACAGATTTGTCTTAGGAAGGTAACTCTAAAGAATAAATAGCTCCTCAGTGCGCAGCATGAAAAATAAGTCAAAATATGTTGAAACAGACAGAACTTAAAGGTAAGGGAATAAGGACTTATCCAAAGTCTTTATCTCCCAAAGACTCTGTGAAGTTCCTCCAGATATCAACCAGATCCAGTTCTGTCTAGTTTCTGAAGCACCTATCAGGACCTCTGCTCAAGGTGACATAACTATAAGCACGTGTGTACATTAGGGTATTGACAAGAGATGGAGCAGCAGGAACAGAATAACAATTCTGGTGAATAGTGGAGGAGACAGTTCAGTGTTTAGACACCTTAGACTTCTTATTTATCTCTTCCTTCTTTCAGAGTACTTATCTGTTGCTCCAGAAGGTGTGCAGACAAATGAGGCACTTCATCATCTAGTGACGCACACATGGAACCAGTTTACATATATTAAGAAAACTCTATCATTTCCTTTCAGACCTCATGTTCCTCCTGTATAAAACCCAGTATGATGTGATACACTAAATGAAGAGATCTTGGTATTTTTCAGGAAGTGTGTCTTTAAAGGACAGCTGCTCCTGGAAAAGCTTATTACTGTTTTATTCACCTGTGAAGTCCCAAACTATTTTTGCCATACTGGATAAGCAGTTGTTCAAAGCTGAGGATATTCATTGCAAATAGAGACCCGTTTCCACCATTTCTTACACAGGACTTAAATTTAGTTTTAGACTGGCAAAACTCAAATACCAAGAAAGAGTAATTTTGTAGGACATATATGCCATTCCCTGTAACATCCAAGTCCATGCATTTGGACTGTGTCTGGCAGCTGAATACATAACATTAACTTATTCTGTAAAAGTTAACTCATTAAAACACCATGTTTTTATTTCATGAAGAGACTTCAGAAATTTTATCTGTACTACAAGAGATTTTCTCTTTCCATAGCTATGAATTTTAAACACCTAGCAGGTGGAACATCCCACTTTGACCAAGTATCAGCGACCAATCTCGGTGCTTTAAACATAATTCAGTGTAAAATTTGCTATTTTGGACAGAGGTTGCAAGGGTTACAAAACAACAGCTTTCACTGGTCCTTTGGGATAATTGATCAGCAACTCAACACATTCTGTATTACAAATGATACCTTGATCAACACAACCTGCTCCAAGGCCTATTTGAAATAACAAAATAGATGAGTATCTCAAAGTTCAAAGCTTTTCTCCCATCTCTTACTCCTTAACAATACAGAACACCATGCTACCTGCCATCAAATGCTTTTCTATTAACACAGAACACAAGAAAGGTTTTGAAAATATCAGTAAAAATAGTCTCTTGTTTGAATATATGTAGCCTCACCTTGCGGATGCCTCTGCCAAGATCTTCTCCATAATTAGTTCCCAAAATTTCAAAATGTACATTGGGGTTCCCCCCATTTTCTGCAAATTCCAGTTCTCCTGTCAAGCCATTCACTCCACCCTATTGAAAAAAAAAGGAAAATGGAATGAAAACTCGTAAGTGGGTAACTGTATTAACCTTCTGTTTCTCAAAGGGATTTATGCACTAACTATGCAGAATACACAGGTAACTACCAGCATGAGGACAGTTTTCCAAAGACCACGTTTCCCTAAAAATTCTGATGCTTACATTATTCTTGCATCATGATTAAGTTCTTCGCAGAAGAATTAAAGTCAGCAATGCTACACAGATGCAATACAAGCAATAGTCTTACTCTTAGCATATTTGCACTCCAATTTCTGTTCTTTGACCCATCAACATATATGTATTGACACTCTAACCCCACCAAATTTAAAAGAAAAACCAAAACCATTTTGCAACAACGTTTAGTGGAAGCAAAGCTAAACACAAATATATAAAAGAAATTGCACAAAAATTAGTTATGTTTGTTGATTTTTGCTTTTTCCCTTTAAATATTTCTCCCTCATGAAAGATTTCCACATGAGGGCAGGCTGAATTTTAGATGAAGTTACATGTTTTTTGAGCTCAACATATGTGATTTGCACAAATGAAGAAGGGCTTGATTCAAGGTCTAGCTGAATGCAGTGATTTTTCTTTCTCCTCCCAATTATCCTTTACTAAGAATACATGACATGGGCAAGAGTGAAGCATCTCTTCAAGCGTGCTTTAACTCTTTTACAATTTTGCTGGAAGGGGTTAAAATATTACAGATGAAACAGTGAATAATCCCTACAAAGAATTAGAGTTCAAAGGGCTATACACACCACAGCCATACTCAAAATATATTCCAGAGTTAATTCAACATGACACACATTTCATCTTTGTATAAGAACTATGATGACCTGAACTATAAAATCAACAGAACCATGTAAAATGCCAATAATGAAAACCTTTACCCTTCAAAAATTTCTTCAGTGTACAGATTCAGGGAAAATTTGATGTTTAACCCTCTCCCTCAAAAAAAGAAAGGTAAAAGATATTTTTTTTATGTTTTTATGCACACACACACACACACAAAAAATCTGCCTCTGGTGTAAAACCCTATGAAATGCATAGTTTTTCCCCAAAACATAAGGCAAGAACTTTGCAGTTGTGATTGCTGTTTCACTTAGAAGCTTTTTTATTTAAACTGGAAAAACTTGCATTATGAACTACCTAGCTAAGCACATGAGCCTTGCTGAATCATGATATTAAAAGCTCTATTCTTACATCTTGAGTTTGGACAAAATCCAGGAAGGACTACAGAATTTGCATCTCCATTGCAAATTGCTGTGAACTAACAGAATGTTCTCCTACTTTTACAAAACATGACTGTAATTATAACAAAAGTTATGAAATTGATCATTGAGAATATCTTTAGAATTTACTAGACAACTAGAAACTAGTACTATCAGGGAATAATACATGAATAATTATATATTAAAATAATAATACAAATATTATAATACAAATACGTAATGAGTGCCATTTACAGTTAAAACCAAGGAAATACTTTGTGTATATACATATTTAATGATTTTTAAAAAATATTTTCCATAATATTTTCTTTCTACAATATTTACTTTTTATTCCATACTACAACAAAAATAAATGTAAAAAAAGAAAGGAAAAAAAATCCAATATCCTGGTTAAGGCTATATCCGAACAGTCTTTTGCAGGAGAACTCTGGCAACTGCAAACCAGACAATTTTGATGTATGCTGGGGTTAGCAAGACACTCTGATTACTTTTTAACTTCACTACAATAACACTTTCATGGCTTTTAGGTTGGGGTTAGCACACCTCTGGCTGGTTCAGAGTAAAGTCAGAGGGAGCTTGTGTTTACCCACTGAATCATTTGAACATATCCTTTGGTAAATAACCGAGTTTCACAAATATGAACCTTTAACTTAAATCTGACTTCATCCTACTCATGGAACAGAAGTGGAAACTTGCCCCACATACCTTTTCTCTCATAGGTTCTTACTTGGCTTTCTGATTACCTAAGGCACAATTTCACAGAACATGTGATGTAGAAATGCCTGCAAAGTGGCACAGACCTGCAATAGTTGGGATGCCCAGCTGATTGCTCAAAGACTCCATCTGGACACCTTACCAGATACTGATTTGCTGATATTATACTTAATATTTCTTATATTACTTCCCAAAACTTTCCCCCACACTGGGTACTAAAACTGTGGGTCAGAGGCAGGTAAAGTGTGAAAATTAATTAAACTGTTATAGACCACCTGAGCAGCACCATGATCTCAAGTGAGCCACAAGCAGGACCTGGAAAAAGGAAGGGAAAACTCTGGAACAAAATGGTGAAAGAAAAGAAATATTCAACAAAAAAAATCCCTACAATCTCTTCCCACAGATGCTTTGTACAGCAGAAAAAAGAAATGAAGAATATAGGATTTTCAATCTAGAAAATTAAAGCGACTTTATTTTCCATATTGAGAGTGGGTTCCAGTACTTTAAGGAACATGAAGATAAAATCATGTCTAAAATGTAAATGATTTTTTGAGACTTAAGATAGCAATTTAAAATTTTAATAAACTTCTGAATTTTTTAATAATATTTTTCCTTATTTGAGCAAATATGATTAAAAATAATTTAAAGAATCATTTAACCTCAATTATACTTGAAGTAATCAAATCCATTTCTTAAGAAAACATGGGATATGAAAATATATGTCCCCTTACATACAGTACAGGTTAACAGAATTACCTAACATATTTTGGAATTCGATCTCCATCCAGAAACTTTGTATGACTCTATTTAACTTGATTTTTTAAATGGCTGCAATTGTCAGGGCATGATACAAACTGTAAGTCCATCAACTTTATTTGTCTGGAATCCCATCTTAACCACCACAACATTATTTCTCATTTATCTATTTTGGCAATCCTATAAATCTTTGAAAATTTCTCGTTATGGACTGTCTTAATCAGAGCTTCCTCTCCTAGACTGTGTACGTATGAAAATAGTGCAGTAAGAGCTCAGATTAGTTGGGAATGATGCTGGCTCAGGAGGGAAGGGCAGAGGCAAAAATACAAACCAGCAAAGAACTGCCCATTTAATACCAACAATGCTAAATTTATAGGAAATTTCTTGGGGTCTTGATTTCTCCTCCCTACCTGGGACTGATCTTGCTGGACCATGCAATCCTGTTATTGGTCTCTACTTTTCCTCATTGTCCCACACAGCCTTTTTACAAGGCTTACACAAATCTGGTTTATTGCTTAGGGCTGATAGAGTGGAACAGGATATCGCCTAGGAAGATTTTCAGGACCCTGCTCCAATTTTTATGCATAGTCTTTCACAGTATGGATCTCTCTGAAACACTTGATTTATGGCATGAGTTTTATCCCTCTGCTAATGCATAGTGGAAGGAGATCACAGAGGAAATGACCATCTGTATGACAGCTACTGATCCAGTAACTTCCTGACGAGATTTTTACCAGTGATTTCAGTGTTACTCATGATAACCGGCAAGAGTAAAAGAAATTTTTCGTTGCATTTAACTTACAGGAACAATGCTACTGGGGAAACATGAAGACACATTTGTTATGTACCTTCTCAAATTCTTCTAAGGTTCAGCTGCAACCATGCAATTTCCTGACACATATGAAACTGAAGAGTGAAATGTCAGTTGCTGGGACAAAAGTGTTTTACTTATGATTCTGATCACTGCTCGGGGCTTTGCAGAGCTGTTATAAAGCTTGGCAATATAATTAAAGCCTACTTGAGTCTCATCTAGACTGGCAAGACAAACTACAGTTTATATATGCTTAGGCACTGAAGTAAGTCCCTGAAGAAAGCAGTATTTACCTAGCAGTCAGGACCTCACTTGGGAATGTCAGCTTGCCAGTCATCAGCTACAAAATATTGTTCTTGCTCTCAGCTTCTGTTCAAACTTCCTCCTCTTTTTTTTTTTTTTTCAAAATATGGTTATTCTCAGGTACTAGCTGTTTTGCAATTAAGGATAAAAAATGTGGCTATAGGCAGGGAAAAATGCTACAAACATCAAATACGAGTTCCACATTTCATTTTTGAAAAAATTTGATTTTGAGAACATGGCTGAGTTTTCAACTAGCAGACACCATCCAATCTATTACCTGAAAAACAATTTGGCACCTTTTTTGCAAGTCACCACTGAGTGTCAGTGACATTTCTGAGACCAGAACTAGTTGACAATCCCACTTATGATTCATGAAACAGCTCATTTCCCAGAAAGGGACAGGCTCTATGTTGCTGCTAGCACTAAAAATTTGCTGTTAGTGAGCTAAAAAAATGTGACTGGGAAGAGCCCTGAGATGTGTGAGAGAAGGTAGATGCCATCTTGCTGAGTTGGTCCCCCTCTAATCCTACTTACATTTATTCTCAGACTATTCAGGAAGATTAATTTTTCTCAAAGTAGAATTATTTTCTAGTGATACTTATTCCTCCAACTGTGAAATAGCTTTACTGAGAAATAAACAAGTGAGCATGTGTTTAGGGATAGTTCCTATACAGAAGTGAATTTAAACTAATTGCTGTAGCTGGCCAAATTCATTAGAAGGATTGTATTTCCAGATGGATTTAACTTTTTATTCAGTTCGAGAATGGGTAGAAACTGATATTAGATTTAAATAATTGTGGTGGGCTTAAAATTTTTTCTTTAGGCTTTGTCCAATCAGCTGAATTCACAAAGAAAAAAACCAGCTTTTGTAGCTGTTTGTAGAAATAGTGATGAATGAGTCGAATATTCAACAAATGACGATGAGGAATAATTTAGACAGCTTTTTTACCACTTTAAGAAATGTTTGAAACTCTAATTTCCTCTGTTCCCTACTCTCCCCTAGCAGCTCATTAACTATAAAAAACCAGTTTATTTACCACCAGAGTTCCATTTTTAACAATTGCTGCTTCAGGTAGAACATCAGCATCCCTTTCTCTTACCTTCTTCAGTGAGTAGCTTAATAAAGATTTCCCAACTCTTTTCTTATTTCCCCCTCCAGAAATCAAAGAAAGATTTCCCTCTGTAGCTAAAACACTTCCAGATGTTCCTGCTTCTGGATCTTAAACTCTAAAAGACAGATATTTCTTCTATAAAAGCTTCCTCTAGAACTAGGTTTGCTGTTCTTGTTTGTTTTTTTTTTTAGCAGCAAAAGCTCCATGGTGCTTCTGCTTTGCTGCTGCCAGAAGAACAACTGCTTGAGTTGTTGGTCCTCTCCTGAGGCAGGCAGCCTGGAATTAGACATCTCTTCCTCAACTCAAAACCATACTTGAGTACAATTTAATTCCTAGAGAACCTACACTGGGAGGAGGGACAACCTGAGACCAGTGATGATTTCAGCTCTACAGTACAGATCATCATGAAGGAAGAATTAAGGTGTTGCAGAGGATGGAAGTTCTTTTTCCCGGAATATTTAAGAAATCTCAGAATGTATTTTCACCCTGAATTATATCAATATCTTCCTATGATATTCCATTATACACTACATCCTGTAAACAGTGGTGATTTCAAAATGAAAACGCAGAACTTTTTATTCAGAAACTATTTAAATACCCCGTGGTGACTTCCTCCTGTTTGCTTTCAAAATTAAGGAAATCTGGTATGTTTTTGTGAAAAAAATTCTATTTCAGTTGATTTTAGAGGACTCCCCAGGACAACAGGAGTGAAAACATGTTTAAAGAATAAGGTGAGATGGGAAAGAGAAGCATTCTCAAGAAGAGAGATTAAGTGGGGGCTTTTTTCCCTTCATTACTTTTGGATTTTATTGTTTTTGTGATGCCCCATCAGGCATTCATCAACGCCAAATTTTTAATTTCAAAAGTACACAGCTGTGATCCCAAAGTTCTTCTACCTAACTGCTTTAGTGAAAGAAAAGGGAAAGTAGGCCACAAAACTAAAGCAGAATTCTTGTTCTTGTGCAATTCCAACTCTCAGCTGCAATCTTTAGCTTTCCTCTGCCTACGGATTGAAATGCTACTGACATCCACAGACAGTAAAATTTCTGTATTTCATTTGGATTCGATTTTGACTTTCAATTTTAGCACATTACTTCTAGAAATTCATCTCTGTCAGCACAGTGCAGTGTAAGGAGGATTTGGATTATTCAATTTACACCAATAAAATACTTTCTTTCCAAAGCCATCTAATTGAAATAACAGAGAAACCCAAAAGTGACAGGATGGAAGCGTGGTTAGCTGCACAGATCAGGAATTTCTTTGGCATTTGATTAATTTTTTTAGCAAGCTAACAACAACTCTGGAATTTCCACTTGCTCCTGCCTTCTTGAACACTTTCATAATTCTCCGGGCCATTTAAATGGAAAAGTGTGCAATGGTATTTACAAAATCCAAGGCAAGAGGCGAACCAGTCTTGCCTGAAACATAGCTCAAAATACACAGGATTGCCAAATGTGAATTTGAAATTGCTCTGATAGGTAGGTTAAGAGCAATACAGTTTGGAGTCCCTTAAAGCCATATCCTGCCCCTGAAATAAGAAATGTGTCCTGGATTATTCTTTCAGTCTCATGACTTCAAACTGCTAGAATGGAAAGTGGAAACAGATACCAAAGAAATCCTTGAACTGTCATTTTGGAGGTAACGCAGATTAAGCTGGGACTGCATAAAATATAAGCAGTGCTCAAAGGAGTCTTATGTTTTGCCTGCATCGTCATAATTTCTGGTATAGCTAAATACCTAATGCAGAATGGCAACTTCTCATCACAACATTATATTTTAAATGGTTTTTATGTTCTGTAGTGAAAGCCACAATTAAAGCATTTAAGATTTTTTTTTTAAAATGGACAAAATTTTTGTCCCTTTTTTTCCTGTGTTTACAATGCCAGCACTTTAAAAGTAAGTATACATTACAAGTAAGTGTATGCAGACAAATTAGAAGGCAGTTTTACGAAAGATATCAATAACATAAGGAAAATGACATGAATAACTCACAGGGAAGGGCAAACCCTGAACTTGTTCATATTAACTAAATATTGGCCCAGAAGGCTGCAATATTTGTCTGTAAGTATGTGGAGGCTGTAAACATTATGAAGAAAGGAAATGACTAAGAAAAATTGTCTTAAAAGACTGAAGAACAGGAAAAGCATCTTGGGCATGAGCATGATTAAGGTATGAAATAAAAATCACAGGGAAACAGCAACACTGGACAAAGCTCTGTAGAGACTGTTACAGGCACAGTTTTGTGGTGGCTGAATATAGCCTAGATAATTTAGGGGGTTCCTTATTCCCATTTCTATGATTTCACTTTATTAACATCAAAAACAGTGCAACGGTGAATTCCACAGAACATTACCCAGGTGTAATTCTGCAACTTTTTTCTTTTAGAAATAAAACAGTAAATTTATTTTCTTTACTTCCTAACCTGTGAAACTTACCTGTTCACCAGTGACACTTTTTCTTCCTTGAACATCCAGCTGGTTTGGTAGTTTTGGTAAACAAACTTATTGATTTTATTTCAATATGATTATTATGACATGGAAAAAACACAACCAACCAACAAACAACCCAAACCAAATAAAGACTACTTCCATTCAGGAACTGTGAATATGTAAAACCTATACTGCTGGTACTGGGTAGAGTAATGTGCACCTCAGCAGGAAATACTGCCTAATGTAAGTATTTTAGAAATCAAAGACGAGGAAATACAGAGAAAAAGTACCTTCTTGATGGTTTCCAACATTGATCGTCCTCCTTGCCAGGGTTTAGAATTCTTCCTGATGCAGGTGAGGCTGGCCATGCTGTGCCACTTCCTGTCCTCCAGCTTCTTGTGAAAGGCATTTGCCAGCAGGAGGACAGTGTCATATATATACAGGTTTGAAATCTGTAAATGGATCAAAAGGGAAGCATTACCACTATTATTTGTAGCCTCCTGCCAGAATTTATAATTTGTTTTGCCTCACCCATAATCCTCTGGTAATTAAATACTTTATATGGTATTAAGAAGAACCTGTAAGAGGCAAAATGTCACTCCTTTGGGCTCTGGTAAAACCTGCAGCTGGCGGCTGTAACGCTAAAAGTGATTTGCAGCAACAAACTACACACACATGAGAAGTGCGAGCAGCCCAGTCACTGGCACAGCTCCACCTGCCAGATTTACAGCTCTACTTATGACCGTAAACTGACTTTCTTTTATTTTTAACCAGTTGCTTGTGAGACTCAATTTTTCAGTCACCAGATATTTGGACACCATCAAATTATCTTCAAGGCTGTTTTGTTCTTTTGAAAAGCAGAAACCCTGAAAATTTAGAAGAGATCATTTCATTGTGTTTTTTGTTCCTGATTTGTGCAGTCAATTCAGATTGGTACTTTCTGGCATGAAATATGACTCAATGAAATTTTTGTCAGTGTGCAGTTGCATGTTGATTCTGCAATTTATAGTGTTTACTGTCAGAGTATTTGACATTGGCTCTTAATTCCCTGCAGGACAAAACTCCTACAGAATAAATGTGTGTATGTTTCACTGTGAGCAGAGCTGCATACAGTGCGAGGAAGTTCCAGTTTGGGATCAAAGACAGAACAGTGGAACTCAAGAAGAGAAATCACTTGTGTGCCACTTCCACTTAACCATGTTCTAGTTCTATGTACGTGCTTTTGAATGCACACAGTGCCAAGTCAGATGTGAAAGACACAATTAAATGTAAAAGAATAGAACCTCAGAATTCATGAAAACTTATGAAACAAGTAATTTTCAATATAGTTTTATATCAGTTTTTCCTGTCCTCAAATGGCAGGAACATTTAAGTTACTGACAGTATCATAAAAAGAAACCTCAGCTGTCCTGAACAGAGGTTCTCATGAAGAAAATTTATGTTCAGAAATGAAAAAGACTTTTGGGAATATTATTTTTAGATAACCTATGGATCATCTGAAGTTACTGAGGGAAACTCAGTTTCCTCAGCTGCATGATAAAGAGCTCTGTAGAGCATTCCTAGTGCCTGACAACAAATTATCCAGTGGCAATTTGAGGAAAGCTTGCTGGGGCTTTTTCTCCATCAGTCAGACAAGCCAAAAGACATTTCCTCAGATTTGTGGAATATGTTGGCTGCTCTCTGTAAAGGTTTTTTACACAGATATAGGTGGTGTGCTCAAAGTTTTAGAAGAAAAAGGAAGCTTACAAAAGGAAAGTTTGGGAATTTAGTGGCCCTATTCTGCTTTTTAAATATATCCAAAGACTGGGAAAGTCCTGCAGCTATTGGGAGGGAGTATATGGCAAGGAAGCACAATAATGTTGAGGATCTGAGACACTGATAAGCAAATCCACACATCCCCTTAAAAAAGGAGAAAATAAAAATTAAAAAACCCCAAACACCTCTCTTTCTACCTAATTACTCCTTTCCATATAACATATTTTTATGTTTTTATTTCCTTTGGTAAATCCCATCTTTATGCTGGCTTTGCTTGTGTCATCCGCAACCTGTTGTTGCATGCTGTTCCCAGGAAGGTCTCATGACAGATTCCCTACCTGCATAGCACCCAGGAAAGACCTACTCTCTCCTTACCTGGCCAGAATTACTTAAGACATCCCAAATGACTTCCCAATTTTATCAAAGGAAGACTAATGATCTGCTGCTTTCCCTTGTGATAAGCTGCTGGAATCCTCCCTTACCTTTACAACTCTACACTGTTAGTAGCAGAGATGCACAGAACCTCTGATCCTTATTGCCCCTTTTCTTTAAATGATCCTTCACTCTGTCTTTCTGGAAGGTGCTTCTTTATTCTTACTTGAGCTCCTCCAGTGACTATGAATATTTCCATTTTGGTATTCACCCAGGAACAAATCTCCTTTCTTCAGAGGCACAGGCCAGGCATCACTGTGCATGACAGGATTAAAAGCATGGATTGAGAATCTGGGTCCAGGTTAATCAAGCATTTTTTAAAAAACTTGGATGATTTGCCTGCATATTGTAAACTTACAAAGAATTCAAAGCATTTCAGCTAAAACTGTGTTTCCACAACGAAGTCAGCTCTACAGGGACATTTGTTGGAGCAGGGAGGGAAAGAATTATCACTGCGCTGTGAGGCAAGCTTTTTTCACGTAAGCCTTTTCCAACAGGAAAAAAAACCCCATACCACCTCTGGAGAGCAGAGGGAATAAGGTCACTAATGAGACTAAATTGGTACATGACCAGCTGTGGATGCCAAGTCATCATTTCCCAACAAAATGACATTGCTTGCAAGGTAACTTCTGTAACCTACTATCAAGGGGAATAGAAGACAATTGTCAGTTCATGAGGAAGGATGCACTCACTAATCTAAGAGTAATATAGCTGGACCTTTATCCAGTATTAACAGGGCTCAGGAGGACAGAGTTCAGCAGCTATTAAGCATTGTTAGTCCTTCACTAATAGTTGAGCTTAACATTTACAGCAATCAATCACTGATAATACAATGATAAAGACCCTACAATTAATTTCTGTTTCCCAAAATCACCCTTTCCTGCCACTACCAGAAGTATGCTTCATTAATATCTGTCCTGATGAACAGAAGGGGGTTGAAATTTAAAGTCACTTTACACTTTTATTAACTTCCCACGTTAATTTACTAGGGCATTTAATGCCTGGCGTCCATTACTGATCCTTTATTTACTCCAAGCCTGTTAGACTAATAGCTGGTCACTTGCATTACCAAGAAGTATTTAATTGCATAACCTTCTGTTGATGCAGTTCAAAATTCAGATGTAATTTTTTAATCCAGATTGTGGAAGAAAGGCACTTAGCATTAGATTAAGGATGAATGATTAATCTGGATTATCAGTGTCTATTTTATGTGTACCTATAATATTGAATGTAGTTTTTAGACAAAAGGGTTACAGTACTAAATTCTTCTCTGAATCCAGTTTTTAACTTTCTGCCTTCAAAATGACACAAACTCATAGAGTTTGTTTCAACTAGGCCAATTCCAAAGACACAGTGAGATATCTTCACCAGAATGCTTTTCAGTGTTTTAATAAAGATGCTGAAAAAAATTAATTATTCACACAGATTTTAGTAAATCAGAAAAGTAATTCAGAAAAAAATAAATCAAGAAATTCACCCTTATAATTTCCAGAGAATGTTTCTGATTAGTCACACTTCGATGTCATAAAAAAAAAAATTAGTAATTTCAATTTATAAACTGTTCCTACTCCCCACTGGATTTGAAACTAATTTATAATATTGTTGGGTAGAACAAAGAAGCAGCAAACAAACCCCACAGCTACTCAAAGGACTGTGCATCATATGAAGACACAGGGGAAATTGTGTCAGAGTTTTCCTTCCTTTCAGTTTGTAATGTTGTCTCAGCTAAAATAATGAAGTACAGCCATTCCACGGAAAGCATGAAAAAAGTGACTCAGTTGCACAGAACAATTAAACCACTCAAGCTTCCATCACTCCTTTGAACAAAAATGCTGTGAAATCTTTCAATAAGAATATTGTAGCTCTCCAAGCTATAGGTAGATCATGGCACATAGGTTAAGGTATAAAATCTAATCTAACAAATTAAATGGAATATGCCAATTTGTCGAGAATAAACTTTGAATTTTAAAACTTATCTTTCCTAGAGTCAGCCAACTGCTGAAGTGAAAATGAAAGTGAAGTAGAAGAGAAAGACAAAGCAAAATGTGAAGCTTCCCATGGACACATGACTTGTTTTCTGCCTTGCTTTAGTCAGTAATTTTGTTCATGAGAACTGCTCTTTGCACTCTCTGGCTCCTGCACGTAAGCTCCTGCACATAACACATTGTCCTTAGACTTCCAAAGTTCCCCCTAGGACCATGTTGCCATGACAGAAAGGCACAGCCTAAAGGATTTTTGTACTTCCTAAATAGTCTGTAGAGATATCCTATGCACCAATGGGCATCACACATTCCTGTTTGTTTTGAGAACTCTAATAGGATCACTGTGCACTGTGCTATAGCCAGTTTTTCATGTCATCAATAATTGCTGGCTGGCTGCTTTATGAACTAAAATTACTGACAACAAAGGCTCTTACAACTAATCTAAAACAGGACAAGACTATCCACACTTTTTCCCTTACATATTTTCATTTTAAACAAAGACACTCTTCAAAACCTCCCTATTTTGCTCCTGTTGTTTTCTTGCCCTCTCAGAATCATTAGGTGGCTGCTTTTACCTGCTAGGTCAGATATGCTCCTCCCTCCACTGCTAAAAATTATAGTATGCAGTCATCTTTCTACAACTGCACAAAAGATCCCAGAAAAAAAACCCCCAAAAGTAAAATCAACATCGTAAGCCAATTTCACGCTCCTGATTTGCCATAGCTTTTTCATGATGAACCCTAATGAGAGAGACAGAGGACTTGTTCTTGGAAAAACTATGTGAAGTCAGGAGGAGGGATCCTGTAGCTGAATTCATGTGGTAGGAAGGCTCTTAAAGTTTAATTGTAATCTGTGATTAACAACCCTGAAAATAAGGCCTTGGAACTTAGACCCAGATTTAGATGTATACACTAAGACACTTGAAAGAGACGGTGTGGGTGCTCCCTGGAAGACTTTCTTAATGACAACATATTTGAGGCTTAGAGAAGCACAGCAACTCAGGAGACATTGACTACGCAAAGGAAATTCTTCTTGGTGAGATGACAAAAATTAAAATTTATCAGGGCAACAAAATGGCTAGCCTACTACCTGGAGATCAGGCAGCTTTTTTTGACATTTATCTCTATTGCTGTGGAGCAGGCAAATTGTTCTCTGTCAGACACACTCACCCCCTTACTCCAAGTATTTGGGCATGCCATGAGCCATTAAGCTACATGTCAGAGAGGACATGAAAAATAACACTGTTACAGTAAGCCCCTGGGGAAAAACTTAGAAGTTATCTAGAAAGACAATTCCCAGGTGGGGATAGACTGGCATATGAACTACCTCCATGCTTTGGGAGAAAGGGTCCTTCGGATCACACAGCGATGAAGATATTCTGTGGTTGCCTCGGAAACAGCGCTGGCTTACGTTTTGGGGGACTGGAAATGTCTGTCGAATAATTGTTAACCTTCCAATTGACCTTCTCACCAGCTCCTGCACATCCACATCATTTATTTCCTGAAAGATAAGGCAAGGGAGAGAGTATGCATGAGAGTCAAAATTCAGAAATGTAACCACCAAATTATAAACAAAAAATAAACTGAGTGGACCACGAGGCTGTGATTGACACACAGCTATTGTCTAACTCCACCGTAGCCTCAAAACCAATATGTGCATGCTCATTAAAGCA